>NW_025319102.1:0-109637 GCF_017639315.1 Drosophila ananassae | reverse complement strand
GGGAGTCAACGCCTCGCCGTGGGTCCTGACTGAGGCGCCCAGGGGCCTCGAGTTCAGGACGGCCTCGACTCCAACGAGGGTACGGTCTGCAGCTCCTCTGGCGGTCAACTTTGCGCTGCCCACCGCTCGTAGGAGTAGGTGCTTTGCAGACTTCACACCTGCCTCCCTTAGTCCGCCCATGTGCGGAGCCCGCGGCGGTATGAACGCAAATACGCATCCTTTTTTTGATTCGTATTGCCGCAGCTCGTCCGCTTCGCTCTCGATCTGGTGCCGCAGTGCCGCGAAGTGGCGACTCGCTTCGACGAAGTTCGTCGCGTTGTCGCAGTGCACGGTCTGCGGACATCCTCGGCGCCCAACGAACCTTTGAAAAGCCAATAGAAAGGAATCAGTTGACAGATCGGAAACTACTTCTAAATGTACTGCTTTAGACGAAAAACAAACAAACAGGGCAATGTAGGACTTGTATGGTGGCCTACCACGAATTTTCAAGGTCGTCTCAATAGGGCCACAGAAATCCACGCCACATACGGAAAATGGGCGGAGAGCACGAACTCGATCTAAGGGTAAATCTCCCATGATTTGAGTCATCAGATGAGGCTTGCATTTAAAACAGCGTATGCATGACCGCACTATCTGACTGCAGACTTCCTGCGCGTTTACTATCCAAACGCGCTGTCGCAAGAGACTCACTAGTGCTCGTGGACCCACATGAAAATTCGACTCGTGCAAGTATCGGACGTAGCTCTGAACAAATTGAGAGCGCTTCGTCAACAATACTGGAAACTTGGCATCGTACGAAATAGGAGCATTAGCTAGTCGCCCCCCGACCCGCAACAACGAAAAGGTAAGCCCAGCCTGGGAGGTTTCATGGACAAACGGACTTAGCTTCTGTACGCTTGGGCTAACAACAAGATTTTTTCTAGCATTTTTAATTTCCTCTTGATACTCGTGCTCTTGGACTATCTGGAAAATTTTATTAAAAGCGTCTTGATATTCGACAGGTGAAGGTACATTATCAGAAGTAACTACTAATTTTTTACACTTCTTTATAAAGCGGACCATGTAAACGAACACTCGCAGCAGTTTTAAGTGAGAGGAAAATCCTTCTATCACTTCTAACAAATATGATGTAGAGACCATTGCAGTCAGTCCGACCGCACTCTTCTTTGCTTCCATCTGCAAAATCTCTGGTGACGGATCAAACCGAGGCTCGTTGGCCACTTATCTTCCGGCTCCGTTAAAAACGATGGACCTGTGAACCAAATTGATTCTATCGTTTCCTCTACGTCTCCACCTCTTGACACAATATCTGCCGGGTTCTGTTTAGTTGGTACATGCCGCCACGTGCTATCCTCTGACCACTCTTGAATCTCAGCAACTCTATTTGATACGAACGTTGACAACGACGATGGATGGGAACGAATCCAATGAAGACAAACTTCCGAATCTGACCAATATACACCTCGTTCGATCGGTGCTTTGATAATATAGGTAGGTTTTATTTTTCGACAGAGGCCCGCGAGAAGGTGAGCGGCACATAACTCAAGACGGGGGAGCGTCTTTGTCTTGAGCGGCTGAATCTTGTTCCATGCGGTTTCCAAGTGCAGTGGAATGGACTCGTCCCAATCTAGCTTATTAAGCCAAAGTTCCTGTAACAGTATCTTTCCTTTAATAAGGATCGGGCTTAATAAGCCAAGAGGTTCGAAAAGCTTTGACGTCACCGAAAGAATATTCCGCTTAGTCGCCCTTTGACCCATGACTGACATATCAATTTCGAATTTAAATACATCATCTTTAGGAACCCAAACGATTCATAATGTTTTTGTCAGCTCTGAGTC
Organism: Drosophila ananassae; assembly: GCF_017639315.1. NCBI lineage: Eukaryota > Metazoa > Arthropoda > Insecta > Diptera > Drosophilidae > Drosophila > Drosophila ananassae. Next base: position 107,799 of record NW_025319102.1, on the reverse strand, counting down.
CGAAAGTGTTATTGGCTTAACCGTGCTCTCGGATGCAGTAACTTCAGGCGAGTTTGAAAACCACTTGCTCAGTTCAAACCCAGCGTTTTGAAGAACATGAGTTACTTCAGACTTAATTGTCTTTAGCTCCTCCACGCAACCAGCACCCGTTAACATGTCGTCGACGTAAAAGTCAGACCCAATAACTTTAGCAGCTCGAGGGAATGTATTTTTCGCGGATTCACTCAACCTCTTCAAACACCTTATGGCCAGGAATGGGGCTGGTGCAGTGCCATAAGTAACGGTGTTAAGCTTGCACAATTTCAAGGACTCAGACGGGTCTTTTCTCCACACTATCAACTGGTATCGTCGATCTGCTTCATTGACCATCACTTGACGAATTTGTTTAGCCGAAATCTAAGAAGAGTTGAGTAAAGCTCTTCCTGAATTGTTGGACCCACCCTCAACGACTCATTGCTTGCAGGGGACATTGGTTGTTTTAAAGATGCTTGGTGCTGTTTCCAACATTTTTATTGGAAAATTGATTCGATGGTGGTATTCTCATAAGGATCGGGCAACTATATATGATTCGATATATATATTATAATATAAAATAAGTTGCAAGCTGTTATTAATTGAAAATGTACAGTTCATCATTATTTCGAGTCCCAGGTTTCGAATTGAAACTTTCAATCATACATTTTTACTCGATTATACCTCAATGATTTAAATCATATGCCAACATCGTAGCCTACTTTATCAAAAATTTTAAATCAAAGTCAGTGAATCATACTGTACGATTGGTTTGAAGCGATTTGATTCAACCGATACAACTCACATTAACTGATTTGAAGTTGGGTTTTACATGAATTTATTTGAAATGTTATAACTGATGATGTGATTTGATTTGATCCTATTTTGTCAAAAGGTGATTAAATCATACTCAATCATACTCGTTGCATTTCTCTGGTACATACAGCAGCAGATAACGGTGGGAAACGAAAACGAGAATATTATCGCTGCATTTATTTGTACGTATACCAAATATATATGCACCTTTATTTTATCTGTAATAAATAAAATAATTTTTGGCTGCACGTTAGTATTTATTTGGGGGCGACTAATATATATATATTCTGTTTTATTTTGTCCACAGGCAGTACATGGTTAGCACATACATATATTTATAATTAAATTTTTAGAACTTTCATATATGTTGTTAATTATTTTTGTTCTACTATTTTTTCTACTATTTTTTCTCTTTTATTATGCGCCAAGAATTCAAAGGAGGGTGCAATATTCCAGCACAAGACGGATTTTAATTTGTCTTATCTCAACTTTCAATTTTTTCCACATATACATTCTGCTTTCGGATCCTTTAATCCGGCGGCCACTTTCCTGGGGGACAACAAATCCTTCCAGTAGCAGCTCGATTGGAGAAGTTTGTTTCGCGACGCGGAGAATTCTTTAATTTTTATTTTTTGAATTCACCACCACAACCGTCGCGATCAACTCTTTTTTTTGAATATATGTATGTTACTGTTATGTATGTACTGTTTTTGTTGCTTTTTTATTTAATTAAATTTACTACAGTCCACCCGGGGCGCCAAAATATTCACTGAGATTCACTGCACTCGGTTCATCTTTAAAATTCGATTATATTTCTATCAAAAGAAGCCTAGCTTATCTATTGCGTCGAAGTGGGGCTTTTCTTGCGCTCCCGGTCCGCCCTATACTAACTTATACTAGACTTCAATAAAATTCAAACTTAATATTCTTCATTAATTCTACAGACGTGTTCTTTTACAAAATAAAGCGAAGTTTGTATTTTTGATGTAGGAAATTGAAAAGGCTTACGAACTTTTTGTTTTTATGATTATATTAGTTTATTATCAATGAGTTTAACAAAGTAAAGAATTTTAAAAAAATTTGTACATAAAATATTTGACCAAATATAACATGTGTGGAAAGACCCAAGCCTCGAACATATAAAACACCAAATTTGTATGTTTTAACTCCCGATTTCCGGATGTTGTTGTGACCGTCTGCGATGACGGTCCGGATGTTGTCTGTTTGTTAACCTATTAACCCAAATTTCATAAGCAGCGGCCGAATATATCCTATAGCGGTGTGTGAACGGACGATTAAATCGTTTATTAAGTGCTGTTTGTTATTACGGGCATCGTTAAGTTCCTTTTATGACTCCGTAAGTGCACTTTCTTTCTTTTCAACTATAAGATATACATTGTAACGTGTAACGGTGTGTAAATTAATGGACCCGTCTTCCCTGGGGCACGCTGTAGAGTCCGGCTCTCGTTCGTCGGCTTGGGGTGGTGGTCTTGTTTCGGACTGATCGCACAAGTTACATATAATACAAAGTCGAGACTTTTGAGGGTCATAAGAGCCTTCGAGAGGGTCATAAGGCATTCCCGGTGCTTTTGAAAGGATTGTCGGTCAAGCAGTCGCCGGAAAGAAGTTTGACCGGCAATAATTTATTGAGTTCGTGACTTTCTTTTATATTTATGTTCGCGTCGCCCGCTCTCGTGCATTCGATCGGCCACCTGCATCTGCCTTCATGCACTAGCGTGTGTCTCGCTAGTTTTTTTCTTCACCGTACTTGGCTGATTTTCTTATACGAAAATGTTCTCTGGCCAAAAGCTGGCGGAACAAATCATCTTGAACATTTGCAAGGGCACACGTATTTTGAAAGATGACGTGTGCCTGCCTGGTGTATAAATATTTAAATTTTGTAATATCCACCATTTTTATGTCGGCTTTTGTTTGTGCGATCACCTGCAAGGGTTTTGGTGCCGCAGTAACTAATACCGCGGCATCAGTACGAATCGGGGATCCGGACGGTTGATTACCCTATTTGGTAACTGTTAGGGGGGTTTGAATTATTGGGTCTGGGATCAGTTGAAGCGATGCCACAGTAGACATATCGGACAATTGCTCGTATTTTTCTCAGGTCCGGCCCTTGCGGTGGCCAGATATATAAGCGGCTGCATAGTTGTCGGCTGAGCAGGCTGAAGATTATTCGCCACAATCACATAAATAAAAGAGAATTTCGCCCGATTTGGACACTCATTTAGTAGTTGAAGACTACTAAACTCATCATTCATTGATTTTACGAAAACCGCTAATCAACTCCTTGAATCCACTTTTAGTCTGCTGTAACTTTAGTTCAACATATAATCTTTAGTTCAACATATAATCTTTATTGTGTTTTTGGGTTTTTGCCATGTAAACTTTATTCTTACATGGCAGCAATCAGTCGCGGCTATGTTCATATACATAAAAATATATATATGCTCGTATATGCTCGTATATAAGGCTGGTAGCGGCCCGAGCGTAAAGGTGTAACTATGCATGGCTCATTTGTATGCGTTGTCAACTCATGGGTATTTGCCGACTGTTGAGCGATCAGCGTTTTGATAGCGACCGAATTAAAGACGAGATTCAATTGTTTATATTAAATTTATTGAGCTAATTCCGCTTAATAAAACAAATATCGGCCCGTCAATAACAACTCCCAAAATACAACAAGAAGAAGAACAGCTTTGGCGGAAAAGCTCTTCCAAAGCTCCCAAAAGCGCATGCGCTACAAAAATGACAACAAAGTGCATGCGAATCTGGGAGACAAAAGAGAAGATTAAATGCCGCTGCAGATGAACAAATTATCAATATTCTAATTAGCCTATCTGGTGGCTGCTTAGCCCAACATCCTCCCCCCTATTGAAGGGTGGGCCTTCAATAACAATTTTGGACGGGCAGCAGACACATCTTTTAAGGGATATTCCCTTAAAGATTAAGAACTCACAGGGCGAAAAAGGCACACCAACTTCTTCCAAACCCTTGACCATGCATTGCTTCCCCCAATAGACCAATGCGGGAATCGAGTTCTCCTAACGAGTGCAGGGGGTCCGGAACGTTTATTCTTCTCCTCTTCTCGTTCTGCATAGGGCAATCCAGCCTCCCGCGATAGTCCAATGCGTCCAGAAACCACCCATCCAAATAGGTTCTTTTGGGCTACTGGGAGGCAGTGACCTAATTGGATTTGGCCAACTGACAATAGGGTGAAGAACAGGCTGGCTCCAATTAGCAGGTCCACACCCCAGCCAGCGCTATGCCGTGAGGAATCTTCCATTTCGAAATATCAATTTTAAGGCTGGGCTGACAGTCCGCAATATGAGACACTATAACCGCCTCTAGGTTCGCACAATATGTGGTTAGTCGAGACTTCACACACACATTAACGGAGGATCCATCCGTAGCAAACTCAGTGCCGCCGAGACCGCTACACAGCTTTTGGTGCGACGAAGCTGAAGTTGACTTGCCAGCCGCTATGAGATAAGGTGAACTTGTGAACCAGAGTCCAATAACACTCTGCACGGCAGGAAGGCACCTGATCGGCCACGGATGAGGATATTGGCGGTTGGCAGAAGCACTTCAGTAGGGCGATCCTGCGTCTAGACCGTGTTGATTGACTGGGAAGGAGGGGTAGCAACAGCAACACCAGCGGCGGAACCCAAGCTTCGTAGTGGTGGGGAATTGTTAGAGCTGGGTAGCTGCCCGCAATGGTGCAACAAAGCATGATGTCGGCGATTGCACTTTGGGCAACGGGCAGCTGAACATCCGCGTGCAAAATGACCATCCTCCAAACATACAAAGCAGCGGGTCAGTCGTCGCACTTCGTCGTACCGTTGACTAAGTGGCAAGGCAATGAAGCTTGGACATGTAGGAAGCGCGTGCGTCAAAACACCACACAGAGCGCATAGAGCTGGACGGGTGTTGATAATCATGCACGATGATCGGTTATTTGAAAATCTCCCTCGGCCCACTTGGTTAGCTGGTGGATACGCAGCCAATGAAAAGTCGACGCATTTAAGAGTCCGGCACCTTTGCTTCAATAATCGTGCCATGGACTCCCAAGACGGAAGGCTGTCGCTGTTTCCGACGAGAGTGTCTTCCCACTTGGCCTTTGTGGCCGGATCCAACTTCTGAAGGACAATCTGGATGAACAAGCATCCTTGGATCTCGGCAGCTGATCCGGAACTCATGAGAGCCCGCATATGCCCATTGAACCGATCCGACAGCTCCCGCAACGTAGCAACAGAACCTGGCTCGACCACACGAAGCTGCAGGATCTCGTTGGTGTGAGACTGGAAAATTAATCGCCGATTACTAAACCGATTGCGCAATAGGTCAAGACCCACATCGTAGTTCGCGTCAGTAATTTCCAGCGATCTCACCGTCTCCACGGCTGACTCGCGCAGCCATGAAATGAGCTACCGGAGCTTTTCCATATTTGTTAGATAAGGATGGCTGTCAATCGTCGTCTTGAAAAGGGCGAAGAAATCCGGCCAGTCAACATAGCCGCCGCTAAATGTTATCATCGGCAACGGTGGTAAGGAGGGGGCTGGCTTGTATGGCATGGGTGAGACACCGGCCTACCTTCGAGAAGTGTGGAGTGGGCAGCAATTCTCATGGAATTCAGCGAGATTCAGGTTGAGGTTGCCAAGCACGGCAACCAAGCACGGCAACCAAGCACGGCAACCTCCACCTGAATCTCGCTGAAGTTAAGCTCCTCCAACTCGTCTTGAAGCGCGGTGAACAGCTCACGCAAACGCTTCTCCACTGACTCCAGCGCCATAATGGTGCCATCCTCATTCCGCGCTGCAGCCTTCACCTTATGATGCAGCGCCTCCGTCTCCTGGCAGGTCACCTCTGCTCTTCTCCGCAGCATCCTTTCCCGGCTTGCGGCAGCAGATCCAATAATTCCACATCCAGACTCCATCCCGCAAATCTCCAGCGCGAGTGAATCAAATCGAAAACAAAGAGATGTTTGTTATTTTTTGTTTTGGTTTTCAGTTTTTCGTACCGCAGTTTTTTTAGTTTCTCGGGCAATTAAACTGATTAAACTTCGGGCGCGATCACGTCGAGGTCACGAATGTTGAGCGATCAGCGTTTTGATAGCGACCGAATTAAAGACGAGATTCAATTGTTTATATTAAAATTATTGAGCTAATTCCGCACAATAAAACAAATAGCGGCCCGTCAATAACAACTCCCAAAATACAAAAAGAAGAAGAACAGCTTTGGCGCAGAAGCTCTTCCAAAGCTCCCAAAAGCGCATGCGCTACACAAAATGACAACAAAGTGCATGCGAATCTGGGAGACAAAAGAGAAGATTAAATGCCGCTGCTTGATTGATTGGTGGCCACAATAGAATTATGAATAGAATTTCTTTAATCTATCTTTATGAACTGTTTGATTTTTATTCTTTACGTTTGAGATTGTTATGTTATCTCGTTGTCCTATACTTTCTACCTTATAGGGTCCTGTATACTAGTTTATGCCCTACTTCGTTTTTTAATAAAATTTTATCTCCTATTTCTAATTTTAAATCATTTGATCTTTTATCATAGGTTTCTTTTGGTTTTTGCTTATTTTGTTCAATCATCATTCTCGCTCTTTTATAAGCGTTTTCGAGTCTGAATTTTGATTCTTTTGCAAAGTTTTCTACGTCTTACAGTGGTGTAATATATTCACTGCTATTGAATTTAATGTTTAAGGTTGGGGTTTTACTGAACACTAGTTCATATGGACAGTATCCATGTACAACAGAGGGTGTTGTATTGAAACAATATGTAAAGTATATAAACCAAACATCCCAGTCTGTTTTATCTGACAAAACGTATGATCTAACGTATTCGTTAAATGTTCTGTGGCTTCTTTCTATTGTCCCCAATGTTTGGTGATGATGTGCAGTTGATGTTATATTATTAATTTTGAGATATTTGCATGGCTTTCGCTACTGTTTTTGCACTTTTGTCTTGTATAGGGATTGTAACGAGATATTTTGTTAAGTCGCATATTAGAGTGACTGCATATTCGTTACCTTCGTCTGATTTAGGTAATGGACCGATCGTGTCCACTAATACTATATCAAACGCTTTTAATGGGGTTCCTGTTATCGTCAAAGGCGTTTTTGTATGGTTTTTGTATGCATTTCAGACATTTCTTTAAGTGGTTGGCAACGGCTATTATATACCGGCTATTTTTTCAAGCCTTTGAAAAATTGATCTAAATCGAATATTCCATTGGTAAATAGATCATTAATGTTTATTCTTGCATATATCTGTTTTCCCTTCTTGAGAGAACACTTCGATATTGTTAAATGCAAGGTCATTACTTTTTTAACATCTTCGTTTTGAATGACGTCTAATATATTGGGCTTGGAAGCTGGCGGTTGCTTTTGCAAATCCGAACTAGATGTTGAAACTGCGCCGATTTTTTTTTTTGTTTACTTTGGGATCTAGTAGTGACTTTTAGTATTTGTCTGTTCATTTCTTTTAGTTGATAAGGCATCTGCCACATAATTTTTTTTCCCCTTAAGGTATACTGCGGTAAATTGATATTCTTCCAAGTCTAACCTCATTCTTGTTAACTTGGAAGTTGGGTTTCTCATTGAAAATAGATATGTTAATGGTTTGTGGTATGTTTTTATAGTGAAATATTTTCCATATATATATGGTCTAAAATAGTTAACTGCCCAATGTATAGCTGTCAATTCCTGTTCAGTTGTGGAATTATTACTTTCGCCTTTTGTAAATGTTCTTGAGGCGTATGCTACCGGAAGGCCTGCTTACAAGCATCTGTTGTTAAACAAAATTCTTTATTAAAATCTGGGTATTTTAATAGTGTGGGTTGGACTAGTGCGTTTTTAAGATATTCAAAAGCTTCTTGACACTCAGTAGTCCAGTTGAATTTTATGTTTTTTCTGGCACAAATGGGTAAGGTGTCTTGAATAATATGAGAAATTTGGTATGAAACGTCTGTAGTAATTGCAAAAGGCTATGAATCTTCTAGAATCTAGATTCATTTGCATCGGACGAAACAGGATAATTTGTTATTATTTTTTATCATCGGGTAAAATTCCTTTGTTTGTGCATTTGTGATAAAGAAAGAGCATTTTTCAGGGTGTAACTATATAGATTGAATACATTAGTTAAATTTTTTATCATATGATTTTCTGAACAACCTATAACTACTAAGTCGTCCATATAAAGGAAAGCATTTCGGCATTAGCATTTTCGGGATTAGAACCATCCCAAGGGTTCTAATCCCGAAAATGCTAATGTCATCCTTCTTTGGAATGAATTTGGTGCTATTTTTACTCCATAAGGTAGTCTTTTAAATCTGAATGACCCAGTGTTTGTAGAGAAAGAGGTAATATCTCTTAATTCCTTTTGTAGGGTAATTTGGTGAAATCCAGACATTAAATCTAGACAGGAAAAAATTTTGCTCTACCAAGTTGATCTAAGATATCTTCAATTCTTGGTAGTGGGAATTTATCAGCTAGTAGCTTTTTGTTTATTTGACGATAGTCAATAACTAGTCTCCAAGGTTTTTGCTCTGAGCCAGAAAGTGACTTTTTGGGTACTAACAGCAATGGGCTGTTGTATTCTAATACTGATGGTTCTACTAAATCATCTTTTATTAGCTCTTCTACTTGTTTGTTTATTTCATCTTTTTGGCTATATAGTTTTCGATAGTGCATCCTTCAATTCTTTCAGCGATTTTAACTCCATTCGGAAAACTCATTTTTGCGCAAAAGGTTTGTCAGCGGCTTTGCGATCTGGGAATATCCTCGAATGAACTTGCGAAAAAACCCAGTGAGACCCAGAAAAAACTGCAGAGCTTTAATATTCTGCGGCACTGGAACTTTTTTGACTGCTTTTTTTTTCTGTTCCCGGCTTGCTTTTTTCAATTACATGGCCTAGAAAATGGATTTTCGTCTGGAGAAAATGTCACTTCTTCCATTTTATCTTTAGGCCATACTCTGCTGACTTCTTGAACACGCTCTCCATTTTCCTCAGACATTCGTCCTCTGTTACTGCATGTATGATTATATCATCCATATACAGATCCAAAACATCATCGTTCATTAGCTTTAGGAAGACATGGTTGACAAAACGAATAAAAACCGCTGGAGAGTTGTGTGAAACCCAAATGGTGCTTTGTTGAATTCAAGAAGGCCCTCCTTTGTAATGAAAGCGGTGTACTTTCTGCTATTTTCTTCGACCGGCACATGGAAAAACCCGTTTTCCAAATCCATGACTGTGAAGAATTTGGCCCTCTGCAGCTTCCATCCTTCTTTTTGACAACCACTATGCGGCTGGCAAAATTAGACGTTGACTGCCGAATTACGCCTGTATCAAGCCCCTCCTTGATTTGAAGTTTTACCGCTTGTGCCTCATTGGCAGCGATACAACTGGGTGCCTGCCAAAAAGGCACAATGTTATTATCCGGCACGATCTTGAGCTCGATCGGGCATTCGGTTGTTTTTTCCATTATGTTGAACTCACTAACCATGGTTTCAACTGCCTCTTTAAACTGCGGAGGAGTTTCTATATCAGTGTTGGTCCGACCTATCGTCCCTAAAGTGTTTCCTGAGCGCGTCGCATAAATCATTCCACCTCATTCCTCTATTCAACTTGTGAAAACGCCAGTAAAATTCTCCCGCTTTCCCATCAAATAACAAACTCGCATTTCCGCATAGTGCTGAAAAGTTACTATCCAGCGTCTGGTGCGTCAAAGCTTCAACCCGATAGATGAAGTTATCGATGGTCATGAAGTTATCATAAAACGAATCTTCCAACTATTCAGGATCTGTCACACTTTCTCTGGTCTATACCCAAAGTTGTAATCAGCCTGTTGCCGCACGCCATTTCCTAAGTAGTCGCCCTGATCCCGGGTCTCTCTTTCATCACCGTAGACCCCACTAGGCTGCTCGTAGCCTCCAGTTCTCTCTTCTCCTTCCCTCTTTGATTGCGCCCTTTGGTGGAACAGTCTGTCCATTTGCGCTGACAGTTGTTCCAGCAGCGTCGCCTGCATGGCGCTGATTGATTGGGACACAATCGAACTCAACTCCGCTGTGCTTCCTGCCGACTCTGCTTGAGAGCTCGCTTGGCTGGTCCAACAGGGTGAATCTGCTCTGCGAGTCAGCTGACTCGTGCTCGCGCCAGTCGTATTGTGCTGGCCGCCTGTACTTTCTCGAAACACACTACCTTGCACGTCGGACATGACAGCTTCGATTTGGCGTGTGTTGTTATACACGCTTTGTGGAACTCGTGTCCGCTCTTGGTTCTGGCTCTGCCGGTTGCCATCTCTTTATTACATAATGTGCAGACGGGCACCTTCACAGGTGTCGCTGCCCCCTTCTCTGCCTCTGCTGGGTTCATCCTTTCTTTTTTTCCTTTCTTGCTTAGCCAAAAAATATTACCCGCTTCTCAAATACCAAAACTCTAAAACTGAACTTCGCCTCCGTTCTTACTTTGCCAACCGCCATTGCACGCTGCCTAATGTTCTTCTTCTTTTCGTCATTGCTCCTCTCCTAGTTCCGTTCTGGAAACCGCTCTTAACAAAAATCCCCTTTTTAGCTCTTTGCCGCACGTCCTGCTAATTCCCAGGCCTGCGATAGCTGAAAACTCTGTGGACGTGGTCATATCGTAACTGCTACGATTGAACTCCAAGCGTCCTTCTGCTCTCCTAGGGGATGACGGGAGCTCGCTGCCAATCTACAGTTTTGGTCAGATATCAGTCAGCTGACTAATACTGCATCTCCAAGCAACTGTGGCACTGGCTCTCTCGTCCCTTCGCTCTTGTAGCAGCCTGCTATCCGGTACTCGTGGTCATTTGGGTCCTTTTCCCTCCTGAAGTCCTATGCGAGAAACCGTCTTGCTAGACTCTACTCGAAACTACTGCTATGGCTGCCGTGGCACTGTGGTCTACTCTCTCTTTTTGAGTGTAGAATTCCAAGCGGTACCCGCGCCACTGCTGAGGATTTTGGTCTGGTTACTGCCATGCCACCGTAATTAGCCGAAAAGACTTGTTCGCAAAACATGGCTGCGTCTAACCATGCTAAAAACAGGGTCCTATTACGCGATCGGGCTGCCAGAAAGGCTGAAACTCCGCACCCCCCCAGGCTGCCAACCCGTTCGAACTACCACCGACGTTACAGGTTTGTGGTCTGTTTTTTATAGTGAAATATTTTCCATATATCTATGGTCTAACATAGTTAACTGCCCAATGTATAGCTGTTGGTATGAAATTTGGTATGAAACGTCTGTAGTAATTGCAGAAAGCTACGAATCTTCTAGATTCATCTGCATCGGACGGAACAGGATTACGTTAAATTTTTTATCAGCGGGTAAAATTCCTTTGTTTGTGCATTTGTGTCCCAAAAATGTTACTTCGTGCATAAAGAAAGAGCATTTTTCAGGGTGTAACTAAAGGTTGTGTTTTCTTTTCACACTTTTTAATTTTTTAAAAGCACATTGAGTTTTCACAATTGACTTGTTCTGTTGAATGTAAATTTGAACTATTTCAGAGCGCTCGCGTGGCGTGTATTGTTCCATGGTAAAAATCTGTTTGGACTGACGCTTCAAACGCGGTATGTCATTAAGCGATCTGCCATCTCTGTCAAAAGTTATGGCGTCGTCAGATGGGTCCGTCGAATATGGGCAACCCTGTATTATATATACAAGACAACAATGAGTAGCTGTCAAACAATGTATCACGTACCGGCGCCTACTATTATTGTAGTCTCCATTTTATTTAGAAAACGTTTGTATGGGAAATAGAAAAATGCTGTTATTTTGAATTAAATTATTATCTATTGATTATATATATTTAGTGTAGAGTTTAAAGATTTTCTTAATATGTTTTAAATAAATTTTAGTAATATATGATTAATTTATATTTTATGATTAAAATTTACGTTTGAGATTGTTATGTTATCTCGTTCTCCTATACTTTCTACCTTATAGGGTCCTGTATACTTAAAGTCTAATTTATGCCCTACTTCGTTTTTTAATAAAACTTTATCTCCTATTTCTAATTTTAAATCATTTGATCTTTTATCATAGGTTTCTGTTTGTTTTTGCTTATTTTGTTCAATCATCATTCTCGCTCTTTTATAAGCGTTTTCGAGTCTGAATTTTGATTCTTTTGCAAAGTTTTCTACGTCATACAGTGGTGTAATATATTCACTGCTATTGAATTTAATGTTTAAGGTTGGGTTTTACTAAACACTAGTTCATATGGACAGTATCCATGTACAACAGAGGGTGTTGTATTGAAACAATATGTAAAGTATGTAAGCCAAACATCCCAGTCTGTTTTGTCTGACAAAACGTATGATCTAACGTATTCTTTTAATGTTCTGTGGCTTCTTTCTATTGTTCTTTCTTTGGGATCTAGTAGTGACTTTTAGTATTTGTCTGTTCATTTCTTTTAGTTCATCGATGCTTATTCTTGATAAGGCATCTCCCACATAATTGTTTTTTCCCTTAAGGTATACTGCGGTAAATTGATATTCTTCCAAGTCTAACCTAATTCTTGTTAACTTGGAAGTTGGGTTTCTCATTGAAAATAGATATGTTAATGGTTTGTGGTCTGTTTTTATAGTGAAATATTTTCCATATATATATGGTCTAAAATAGTTAACTGCCCAATGTATAGCTGTCAATTCCTGTTCAGTTGTGGACTTATTACTTTCGCCTTTTGTAAATGTTCTTGAGGCGTATGGTCTATCCCATCATATGATTGGGTTAGAACTGCACCGCAGGCCTGCTTACTAGCATCTGTTGTTATACAAAATTCTTTATTAAAATCTGGGTATTTTAATAGTGTGGGTTGGAGTAGTGCGTTTTTAAGATATTCAAAAGCTTCTTGACACTCAGTAGTCCAGTTGAATTTTATGTTTTTCTTGCACAAATGGGTAAGGTGTCTTGAATAATACGAGAAATTTGGTATGAAATGTCTGTAGTAATTGCAAAAGGCTACGAATCTTCTAGATTCATCTGCATCGGACGGAACAGGATAATTTGTTATTATGTTAATTTTTTTATCATCGGGTAAAATTCCTTTGTTTGTGCATTTGTGTCCCAAAAATGTTACTTCGTGCATAAAGGAAGAGCATTTTTCAGGGTGTAACTTAAGGTTGTGTTTTCTACATAGATTGAATATGTTACATTAGTTAAATTTTTAATCATATGATTTTCTGAACAACCTATAACTACTAAGTCGTCCATATAAAGGAAGCTTGGGATGGTTCTAATCCCGAAAATGCTAATGTCATCCTTCTTTGGAATGAATTTGGTGCTATTTTTACTCCATAGGGTCGGAGATGTCTCCTTCACTGCGTTGCACACTTTTGACCAAAATTATAATACCCTCTGCAAGGGTATAAAAATGGTATCTAGCATTTACCATATCTGTTTATTATTATCAGATATTAATATCTGGAATATCAGACATTCAAGCAGGAAAGTTTTCTTGGATGTATCAATTTTATTGTATAATTCAAACTAAATATTAAAAATTTTACCTAAAGCTAAATATATTAATTTTTATCAAAAATATGATATTCTTTAATGAAGCTTTTTCCTTCTATTAATTAAACAAAAAAAAAGTACATACAGGGTTGCCCATATTGCCCAAAGAAAAAAATAAAAATTTTGCGGTTGGCAATCTAAATCATTTAATTTGTTCCAAGTAGATTTGTTTAAATCAATTTTTGAATATGATATCTTTCAAATGGCCGCCTCTGGCGTTGTTGGCGTATTAAACCCTTTTTGCAGCATTTTCCATCGTTTTCGCCAACATTTCGGCCGGAATAGCGGCTATTTCTTCACGAATGTTGTCCTTGAGCTCTTCTAGGGTCCTTGGCTTGTTAACGTAAACCTTTGACTTCAAATATCCCCACAAGAAGAAGTCAGGCGGCGTCAAATCGGGCGAACGCGGTGGCCAGTCCAAATCACCACTTTTCGACATCAAACGGCCCGGAAACAATTTCTTCAGAAAATCGATTGTTATGCGACTTGCGGTGGAGCGCCGTCTTGTTGAAACCAGAACTGCCTCATACGCTTTCGACGAATAATTGGCATCACAAAATTGGCCATCATGTCGCGATAACGCTCCTGGTTGATGGTAATTTTCATTTTGGAAGAAAAACGGCCCAATGACCGTTTTCTAACTAACGCCGCACCAAACTGTGACTTTTTCGTCGTGAAGAGGCACTTCTTGAATCTTCTCAGGATTTTCAGTGGCGTAAAGACGGCAATTTTGCTTATTTACGGTCCCATCAAATGTGAAATGGGCTTCATCGGACATGATAATTTTGTTCCAAAATTGATCGTCATCTTCGGCCATTTCGATGACTCTTTGGGCCCATTCCAATCGACGAGGCTTGTCCGTAAGCAACAATCTTTGCGTCAATTGAATTTTGTACTGGAACAAATGCAAATCCGTTGTAAAGTGGACCGAGCCATGCCCAACTGCTGAGAACGGCGTTTTTGGGATGTTCTTGGAGACCTCTCAGCACTGGCTCGTACGGCAGCGATATTCTCGTCCGATCGCCTTGGTCGACTTTTATTTGGCCTCTTCGGATTAGAAAGAGCCTCACCAGTCGTAAATTTTTCGTATAAACGCTTAATGGTGTTCTTAGAAGGCGCACTTTTCACACTTTTTAATTTTTTAAAAGCACGTTGAGTTTTCACAATTCACTTTTTCTGTTGAATGTAAATTTGAACTATTTCAGAGCGCTCGCGTGGCGTGTATTGTTCCATGGTAAAAATCTGTTTGGACTGACGCTTCAAACGCGGTATGTCATTAAGCGATCTGCCATCTCTGTCAAAAGTTATGGCGTCGTCAGATGGGTCCGTCGAATATGGGCAACCCTGTATTATATATACAAGACAACAATGAGTAGCTGTCAAACAATGTATCACGTACCGGCGCCTACTATTATTGTAGTCTCCATTTTATTTAGAAAACGTTTGTATGGGAAATAGAAAAATGCTGTTATTTTGAATTAAATTATTATCTATTGATTATATATATTTAGTGTAGAGTTTAAAGATTTTCTTAATATGTTTTAATTAAATTTTAGTAATATATGATTAATTTATATTTTATGATTAAAATTTTTAGTTTGAGATTGTTATGTTATCTCGTTCTCCTATACTTTCTACCTTATAGGGTCCTGTATACTTAAAGTCTAATTTATGCCCTACTTCGTTTTTTAATAAAACTTTATCTCCTATTTCTAATTTTAAATCATTTGATCTTTTATCATAGGTTTCTGTTTGTTTTTGCTTATTTTGTTCAATCATCATTCTCGCTCTTTTATAAGCGTTTTCGAGTCTGAATTTTGATTCTTTTGCAAAGTTTTCTACGTCATACAGTGGTGTAATATATTCACTGCTATTGAATTTAATGTTTAAGGTTTGGGGTTTTACTAAACAGTAGTTCATATGGACAGTATCCATGTACCACAGAGGGTGTTGTATTGAAACAATATGTAAAGTATATAAGCCAAACATCCCAGTCTGTTTTATCTGACAAAACGTATGATCTAACGTATTCGTTAAATGTTCTGTGGCTTCTTTCTATTGTCCCCAATGTTTGGTGATGATGTGCAGTTGATGTTATATTATTAATTTTGAGATATTTGCATGGCTTTCGCTACTGTTTTTGCACTTTTGTCTTGTATAGGGATTGTAACGAGATATTTTGTTAAGTCGCATATTAGAGTGACTGCATATTCGTTACCTTCGTCTGATTTAGGTAATGGACCGATCGTGTCCACTAATACTATATCAAACGCTTTTAATGGGGTTCCTGTTATCGTCAAAGGCGTTTTTGTATGGTTTTTGTATGCATTTCAGACATTTCTTTACGTGGTTGGCAACGGCTATTATATACCGGCTATTTTTTCAAGCCTTTGGAAAAATTGATCTAAATCGAATATTCCATTGGTAAATAGATCATTAACGTTTATTCTTGCATATATCTGTTTTCCCTTCTTGAGAGAACACTTCGATATTGTTAAATGCAAGGTCATTACTTTTTTAACATCTTCGTTTTGAATGACGTCTAATATATTGGGCTTGGAAGCTGGCGGTTGCTTTTGCAAATCCGAACTAGATGTTGAAACTGCGCCGATTTTTTTTTTTGTTTACTTTGGGATCTAGTAGTGACTTTTAGTATTTGTCTGTTCATTTCTTTTAGTTGATAAGGCATCTGCCACATAATTTTTTTTCCCCTTAAGGTATACTGCGGTAAATTGATATTCTTCCAAGTCTAACCTCATTCTTGTTAACTTGGAAGTTGGGTTTCTCATTGAAAATAGATATGTTAATGGTTTGTGGTATGTTTTTATAGTGAAATATTTTCCATATATATATGGTCTAAAATAGTTAACTGCCCAATGTATAGCTGTCAATTCCTGTTCAGTTGTGGAATTATTACTTTCGCCTTTTGTAAATGTTCTTGAGGCGTATGCTACCGGAAGGCCTGCTTACAAGCATCTGTTGTTAAACAAAATTCTTTATTAAAATCTGGGTATTTTAATAGTGTGGGTTGGACTAGTGCGTTTTTAAGATATTCAAAAGCTTCTTGACACTCAGTAGTCCAGTTGAATTTTATGTTTTTCTGGCACAAATGGGTAAGGTGTCTTGAATAATATGAGAAATTTGGTATGAAACGTCTGTAGTAATTGCAAAAGGCTATGAATCTTCTAGATTCATTTGCATCGGACGAAACAGGATAATTTGTTATTATTTTTTATCATCGGGTAAAATTCCTTTGTTTGTGCATTTGTGATAAAGAAAGAGCATTTTTCAGGGTGTAACTATATAGATTGAATACATTAGTTAAATTTTTTATCATATGATTTTCTGAACAACCTATAACTACTAAGTCGTCCATATAAAGGAAAGCATTTCGGCATTAGCATTTTCGGGATTAGAACCATCCCAAGGGTTCTAATCCCGAAAATGCTAATGTCATCCTTCTTTGGAATGAATTTGGTGCTATTTTTACTCCATAAGGTAGTCTTTTAAATCTGAATGACCCAGTGTTTGTAGAGAAAGAGGTAATATCTCTTAATTCCTTTTGTAGGGTAATTTGGTGAAATCCAGACATTAAATCTAGACAGGAAAAAAATTTTGCTCTACCAAGTTGATCTAAGATATCTTCAATTCTTGGTAGTGGGAATTTATCAGCTAGTAGCTTTTTGTTTATTTGACGATAGTCAATAACTAGTCTCCAAGGTTTTTGCTCTGAGCCAGAAAGTGACTTTTTGGGTACTAACAGCAATGGGCTGTTGTATTCTAATACTGATGGTTCTACTAAATCATCTTTTATTAGCTCTTCTACTTGTTTGTTTATTTCATCTTTTTGGCTATATGGTTTTCGATAATCTCAGCTTCTGTTTATAGAAATTATTTGCTGAAATTGGTTCGGTTTCTAATCCGAATATATCTGTAAATTCGGTACATAGTTTGGTGAGGGTGCTTTTATACATTGTAGGAAAATTTTTGGTTAATTTTGAAAGGACATCTTTTCTGGTTTTAGTTTCGTTGCTTTGGAAAATTTGATAATTTACAGGTTTTTCTACCTATTATTCTGTATAGCTTTACGGGCTACACTTCTAATTGGGCAGAAAAGGTTCCGCTCAATTTTACATAAAGTCGTTTATAACTATAATGTAACGCAGCACATTAATAATGCAACGCAGTGCATTAAAAAAAATATTTTTTGTTTGTTGTGCGCTCCTTCTAGCGCTGTCGGTTCACTTTACCGGTTCTAGCTTGAAGCGCTAAACGGGGCCGGTGCTGGCTGCACAGGTCACAATATTCTCCAGGAGTCTGCGGCTGATGTCCTTTGTCCTAAGCGTGGGCGGTGCCGGGCTTTCCTCTCCTATGCTGCTTTATGCAAGTGAACTTGCATGCTGGGGTTTCCAGCGGTCCGGGGCAGTCGTTCGGGCACTCTTCGTAGTATCTTGGTAATGGCTTGGGAGATGGTGGTTTAGTATTTGTATTTAAGGTTTTAATTCATTCTGAGTGAGTTGCGGTTGGGTTTTCATTCTTCTGGAGACTTTCTTTTAGGAATTCAAGCTCAGCAGTTAATTTTACTGCTGTCGCCGATGGAGGTGGATTATTTTTATATAATAGCCACTTAATTTGTGCTATTCTTTTATTTATTTTGCTTTTCCGACCTCCGCGTCCCATATTCGCACTCTACTCACTTTTCCAGATCCATGTCACAGTCGCCATGTAACTTTAGTTTAACATATAATCTTTAGTTCAACATATAATCTTTATTGTGTTTTTGGGTTTTTGCCATGTAAACTTTATTCTTTAAAAGTCAAATCCAGAGTGATTTGATATTCTGTTGCTCGCGGCTGCGCTGCCTACAAAAGCTCGGCAGCGATCAGTCGCGGCTATATTCATATACATATAAATATATATATGCTCGTATATGCTCGTATATAAGGCTGGTTAGCGGCCCGAGCGTAAGGGTGTAAGTATGCATGGCTCATTTGTATGCGTTGTCAACTCATGGGAATTTGCTGACCAATGCACTTCCCAGGAGTGAGGCTTTAAGGCATATGTATATAACTGGCTATTTGGCCGGGGCATTATGTTTATATAACAACACTGTAGCACAATATTGTATTGCTACAGTGGATGCTTCCTATAATGACCCATGCATACTACACTGCCTTATGAACGATCTCATTCCGTTCTGCACAGCACGACAACCGTCTCAGCAAAGTCGAGACCAGACGTACATGAAATAGCATCCGAAACTGAGGCCGTGAACCCGGCACCCTTAGCGTGTAAATGTTTCCACAAAGCCAGCAGTGGATGGTCGGCTGGGAAGAGGAGATTGTCTTATTACAAGACTTTAGCGCGATTAAAGAGAGCGGTTAGTGCGAGTTAGTAAAATGCAAAGAATATAGATAAGAATCTCTATTGAGCGAAAATAGAAGCAACACCGTAAAAGATGAAGAAGCAGAGAAAGGCTATGTTTGAAAGCTATCAGCGTTTTGATAGCGACCGAATAAATAAAGACTCCACAATTCAATTTCAATATTTTTATTGGGTCAATTTAACCCCAAAACAACTGCAGCGGCCGATCCCAACAAAAGCGAATATACAAGTGCCTAAAACCTAAGAGCTTGCGCAGAAGCACCACCAAAGCTACCAAAGTGCGTACGCTACAAATAACAATAAAGCGCATGCAAAACTGGGAGACACAACAGAGAAGAATACATGCTGATAACAACAGCTGCAGCTAAGCATTTTATGATTATTTTAAATTCATTTTTTGGTGGCTGCTTGGCCCAACATCCTCCCCCCATTGAAGGGTGGGCCTTCAATAACACTGTTGGAAGGGGCGGCAGTCACATCATTGCATTGATTTTTCCGTGGGTTGTCTTCCCTAGCATAGAGCGCCGACACATCCCGTGATATTTCACCACGTCCAGAAAACACCCAGCCAAATCGAGTATTCTGAGCAATGGGGAGCCCGTGATCTAAATGGATTTGGCCAGCCGACAATCGGTCAAAGAATAAGCCGGCTCCTATCAACAGGTCCACTCGCTGCGTTTTGTGGAAGTTGCGGTCAGCTAGATATTGCCAGGAATCTTCCAGCCCGAAGCACCTATGTCCTGGCTAGGCTGATAGTCCGTTATATGTGAAGCTACAACAGTCTCAATTTCTACTGAATACTTGCTAAGGCGGGACTTCAAGCACACATTAACGGATGCTCCATCCGTTTCAAACCCAGCGCCGCCGAAACCGGCCACCGTTGTGGAGCATTTGTTGTGGAGATGAGATGCACTTGTGAACCGGAATCCAATAAAACACGGCAAGGCAAGAAGGCTCCAGGATCGACCACGAACGAGTACATTGGCTGTTGGCAGGAGCACTAGCACAGCATTGCGATCCTGGTTCATAACAGAGTTAATTGAGCAGGATGGGATCGCAAAAGAAACGGAACCGATGAGAGGGGAGACTCGTGCAGGTGAAATCTGCCCGCGAGGGTGCAACAAAATATGATGAAAATGATTGCACGTCGAGCAGCGGGAAGCTGAGCATCCGCGAGCGAGATGGCCATCCTCCAGACAAACAAAACAGCGAGCCAGACGCCGCACTTCGTCGTACCGCTCCTCAATTGGCAAAGCACTAAACAACTAACAAGAAGGAAGCTCGTGCACCGAAATACCAAACAGGGCGCATAGAGCAGGACGGGCGTTAATAACCATGCAGGTTAGCTGGTGGATAAGCCGCCAAATAAAAGTCGACGCATTCAAGAGTCCAGTACCTTTGCTTTAAGAATCGTGCCATGGACTCCCAAGACGGAAGGCTGTCGTTGCTTCCGGCGAGAGTGTCTTCCCACTTGGCCTTTGTGGCAGGATCCCATTTCTGCAGGATAATCTGAATAAGCAAGCATCCTTGGATCTCGGCAGCTGATCCGGAACTCATTAGAGCCCGCATATGCCCATTGAACCCATCCGATAGCTCCCGCAAAGTAGCAACAGACCCTGGCTCAACCACACGAAGCTGCAGGATCTCATTAATGTGAGACTTAAATATTATACGCCGACTACTAAAACGATTGCGCAATAGGTCAAGGGCCACATCGTAGTTCGCGTCAGTAATTTCCAGAGCTCTCACCGTCTCCACGGCTGACTCGCGCAGCCATGAAATGAGCTACCGGAGCTTTTCCATATTTGTTAGATAAGGATGGCTGTCAATCGTCGTCTTGAAAAGGGCGAAGAAATCCGGCCAGTCAACATAGCCGCCGCTAAATGTTATCATCGGCAACGGTGGTAAGGAGGGGGCTGGCTTGTATGGCATGGGTGAGACACCGGCCTACCTTCGAGAAGTGTGGAGTGGGCAGCAATTCTCATGGAATTCAGCGAGATTCAGGTTGAGGTTGCCAAGCACGGCAACCAAGCACGGCAACCAAGCACGGCAACCTCCACCTGAATCTCGCTGAAGTTAAGCTCCTCCAACTCGTCTTGAAGCGCGGTGAACAGCTCACGCAAACGCTTCTCCACTGACTCCAGCGCCATAATGGTGCCATCCTCATTCCGCGCTGCAGCCTTCACCTTATGATGCAGCGCCTCCGTCTCCTGGCAGGTCACCTCTGCTCTTCTCCGCAGCATCCTTTCCCGGCTTGCGGCAGCAGATCCAATAATTCCACATCCAGACTCCATCCCGCAAATCTCCAGCGCGAGTGAATCAAATCGAAAACAAAGAGATGTTTGTTATTTTTTGTTTTGGTTTTCAGTTTTTCGTACCGCAGTTTTTTTAGTTTCTCGGGCAATTAAACTGATTAAACTTCGGGCGCGATCACGTCGAGGTCACGAATGTTGAGCGATCAGCGTTTTGATAGCGACCGAATTAAAGACGAGATTCAATTGTTTATATTAAAATTATTGAGCTAATTCCGCACAATAAAACAAATAGCGGCCCGTCAATAACAACTCCCAAAATACAAAAAGAAGAAGAACAGCTTTGGCGCAGAAGCTCTTCCAAAGCTCCCAAAAGCGCATGCGCTACAAAAATGACAACAAAGTGCATGCGAATCTGGGAGACAAAAGAGAAGATTAAATGCCGCTGCTTGATTGATTGGTGGCCACAATAGAATTATGAATAGAATTTCTTTAATCTATCTTTATGAACTGTTTGATTTTTATTCTTTACGTTTGAGATTGTTATGTTATCTCGTTGTCCTATACTTTCTACCTTATAGGGTCCTGTATACTAGTTTATGCCCTACTTCGTTTTTTAATAAAATTTTATCTCCTATTTCTAATTTTAAATCATTTGATCTTTTATCATAGGTTTCTTTTGGTTTTTGCTTATTTTGTTCAATCATCATTCTCGCTCTTTTATAAGCGTTTTCGAGTCTGAATTTTGATTCTTTTGCAAAGTTTTCTACGTCTTACAGTGGGTTGGGGTTTTACTGAACACTAGTTCATATGGACAGTATCCATGTACAACAGAGGGTGTTGTATTGAAACAATATGTAAAGTATATAAACCAAACATCCCAGTCTGTTTTATCTGACAAAAAGTATGATCTAACGTATTCGTTAAATGTTCTGTGGCTTCTTTCTATTGTCCCCAATGTTTGGTGATGATGTGCAGTTGATGTTATATTATTAATTTTGAGATATTTGCATAAATCATTAATAATTAAATTCTTATATTCAGTTCCCATGTCCGTAATGAACGTCTTCATTGGACCGTACTTTAGAATAAAAGATTCGAATATGGCTTTCGCTACTGTTTTTGCACTTTTGTCTTGTATAGGGATTGTAACGAGATATTTTGTTAAGTCGCATATTAGAGTGACTGCATTCGTTACCTTCGTCTGATTTAGGTAATGGACCGATCTTGTCCACTAATACTATATCAAACGCTTTTAATGGGGTTTCTGTTATCGTCAAAGGAGTTGATGCCGCTGCTTGATTGATTGGTGGCCACCATAGAATTATGAATAGAATTTCTTTAATCTATCTTTATGAACTGTTTGATTTTTATTCTTTACGTTTGAGATTGTTATGTTATCTCTTGCCTTGTATATACTTTCTACCTTATAGGGTCCTGTATACTTAAAGTCTAATTTATGCCCTTCTTCGTTTTTAAATAAAACTTTATCTCCTATTTCTAATTTTAAATCATTGCGCTCTCCCATGAATTCGCCCTGCTTCGCCGCACTAGATAAGCTAGCCTTAAGTTTTTGTTGATTGAATATAATCGAATTTATAACGTCAAAGAGTGCACGCATTTTTGTTTTCGTTCGTTTTTTTTGCAATTTAATTTAATTTCTACAGCCACCTATTTTTCCTTTCGTTTTCACGACGAGATAAAATAATCTCAATAAACATTTTGGCGCCCCCGGGTGGACTGTAGTGAATAATTAAATAAAAAAGCAACGAAAAATAGTAACAGTGACACAAACATATATAATATATATATTACATATATACATATATTCAAAAAAAAAAGGAGTTGCTCGCGACGGTTGTGCCAGTGAATTCAAAATACAAATTAAAGAATTCTCCGCGTCGCGAAACAAATTTCTCCAATCAACTACATAGCTGCTACTGGAAGGATTCGTCGTCCCCATGCCCTGCACCTGCATCGATTGTGAAAGGAAAGTGGCCGCAGGATTAAAGGATCCGAAAGCAGAACCCCAGGTATTTGTGCAAAAAATTGAAAGTTGAGATAAGACAAATTAAAATCCCTCTTCTGCTGGAATATTGCACCCTCCTTTCTTGGCGCATACGTACGTAGAAAAAATAGTAGAGCAAAAATAAATAACAACATATATAAAAATTCTAAAAATTTAATTATAAATATATGTGCTAACCTAAATGTACTGCCTGTGGATAAAATAAAAAAGAGAATATTTATATTATTTGCAATCACTGTCGCCCCCTACCCCTTGTTCTCGAATTTACAAATCTTCCAAATAAATACTAAAGTGCAGCCAAAAATTATTATATTTATTACAGATAAAATAAAGGTGCATATATATTTGGTTTACATACATACAAATAGATGCAGCGATAATATTCTCGTTTTCGTTTCCCACCGTTATCCGTTGCTGTTTGTATATATGTATATGCACTTTTTGGCGCGTATAGTTTACCGGTCCGCCAAGTGACGCGCTCCCCTACAATTTGGTCGGGCATATTGGTTTCAGTGTCATTGGCGACCAACTATTTTTTTGGATACTCTGTACCTCGACTATCAATAATTCGTTATCAATTAATTAATCAATTTAGATTTGGTTAAATTTAATAAATTATTTATTATATTTAAATAAGATTAATTAATTATTTTCGTTTTCGCATTTTCTTGTTGTTGAATTAAATTCAATAAAATTTTAAATAAATTTCTAAAAATGTACTTATTAATAAATTTTTAATATTAATATTTTAAAATTAATAAAAAATGTAAATAAATTATTAAATCTTAAATTTGCATTGTTTTCGTTTTTGTATTAAAAAAACCAATTTTTTTAAAATGGAAAGTACTAAACAAAAACTTAATTCCACGACTCTTATTGACTTAAAAAGAAGATTAAATGTCAAAGTTAAAAGCATTCGCCGGTTGGAGGAACGCCGGAAGATTTCGAACGTTCCTCTAAATAAAACCGAGCTAGAGTGCAGGCTTCAGGTTTTAGATGAGGCAATTTCTAAAGCAAATGAGTTGCAAGACCAGATCGAGCAAATAGATGATAGGATGATTTCGGAGCCGAGTTGGAAGAATTAGGAATAACTACCAAGGCAAGGATCATGTCCTTATGTAATGCCTTTAATTCAGCTGAAGACTCCCGTTCAGCTACTGCAATTTCTGCAGCCCCAACTCGAGCTCGACTTCCTAGTTTGGCATTGCCAAAATTCAGTGAAAATTATTCGGATTTCAAAAATTTCATAAGTCTTTTCGAGACATTAGTTGACAAAGATGTGAACATTCCAGTTATCGAGAAATTTAATCATTTAATTTCCTGCCTCTCTGGTGAAGCCTTAGGAACTGTCAAGGCATTCCAGGTCACCGAGAGTAATTACGACAAAGCTATCGCTAGTCTAAAAAGAGTTTATGATAACGAATGTCTCATCTTTGCGAACCAAATACGTAAACTGTTCAGCCTTCCGAAAATTTCCCAGCCGTCTGCGTCGTCGTTGAGGGGTCTCATCGACACTGTATCATCCATTTATGGATCACTATTATCCATAGGAGATGATACTAAAATTGCAAACTCAATGATTATTCATTTAGTTTTGAGTAGAGTGGATCCAGTGACCAAGCAAAAATGGGAAGAGTCACTGGATTATGAGGAATTGCCGCTGTGGTCCGATTTCGAAAAAATACTAAATCGTAGATACCAGCATCTGTCCGCTGAAGAGACTGGCAAACCAAAACAAGAAAGAACTGGGTTCGGCAAGCAACTGAATAGAACTTCGTTGGCTTGTTCTTCTACCAACGCCAAGCCAGCTTGCAGTTATTGCAAAGCGAACAACCATTTTTTGGCCCAGTGCAGTCCTTTCGCTCGCCTTGCTGTAATGCAAAGGTTTGAGTTTGTTAAGTCAGCCTCCCTATGTTTGAATTGTCTGCGAAAAGGTCACACGGTAGCGAATTGTAAATCGACCAGGTGCCAAATCTATTCAAGATCGCGCCATAAACTTCTGCACCGATTTACAGTGACTGAAAATAGCTTAGCATTACCACCACCCACACAAAATCCTCCTCCAGAGTTAACGAATGATGGCCCTTCTACTTTACATGCTTTGCATGCGTCGTCTTTAGAAAGGGTTTTGTTGGCAACGTCGATCGTAAGCGTTCGAACAAAAAATGGTAAGCACATCTTGGCCCGAGCATTACTTGACTCAGGGTCACAAATGAATTTTATTACAGAAGATTATGCTCAACGCTTACAGATCCGTAGGGAGGAATCGTGCATCAACTTGCTTGGATTTGGTCAAACTAATTCACAAGTCAAGAAAAAGGTAGACACCGTGGTGAAGTCGAGAGTCAATGGTAGCGAGTTTCCGTTCGACTTTTGGGTTTTGAAAACCATTTCAGGCTATCACCCTGACCAGTCGGTGAACGTGAAAGATTGGACCCTACCAAAGAACTTGCCGTTAGCAGACCCATATTTCTACAAACCTCAGCGGATAGATATGCTAATTGGAGCTGAGTCATTTTTCGAACTGTGGTCCGTTGGCCAAATAAAGCTAGGTCCGAACCATCCCATCCTTCAAAAAACTCTCCTTGGGTGGATAGTGTCGGGAAAATATCTGGCAAATTTCTCAACTCCTCCACAGCCAGTCTCTAGTCTTGCCAAGAGGAAGTATTAGAGTCAATAGACAAAAACTTTAAAAAAAATCCTGGTCGTTGGAAGAAGTTCCATTTTCTAAAAAGATGTTGTCGCCAGAACAAGAGCTATGTGAGGAACATTATCGGAAGACTACAAGAATACTGCCTTCAGGTCGATTTGAAGTTAAACTTCCATTTATGTCGGATCCAAGCGTTTTGGGCAACTCATTCGAGATAGCCAAATGCCGATTTCTGTCACTCGAGAGAGGATTATCTCGAGATCCGAACTTAAAGAAAATGTATTTGGAATTTATGGAAGAACACGAATCCATAGGCCATATGTCCCCTGCAAGCAATGAGTCGTTGAGGGTGGGTCCAACAATTCAGGAAGAGCTTTACTCAACTCTTCTTAGATTTCGGCTAAACAAATTCGTCAAGTGATGGTAAATGAAGCAGATCGACGATACCAGTTGATAGTGTGGAGAAAAGACCCGTCTGAGTCCTTGAAATTGTGCAAGCTTAACACCGTTACTTATGGCACTGCACCAGCCCCATTCTTGGCCACAAGGTGTTTGAAGAGGTTGAGTGAATCAACGAAAAATACATTCCCTCGAGCTGCTCAAGTTATTGGGCAAGTCAGCACTGCTCTTGGAGTAGCAAGGGAAATGAGCGGCTGCATTATTGCGGGAGGGTCCAGCTGTCCCGCGATCTCTGGAGCTCTAGTAGCAGATTTTTTCCGCTTAGTAGATTCATTCAACAGCTTATATTAACCGCCTTATCTGTGCAACACTCTTCCTCGTGATATCTTTCTCCTACTTTTCGCTTAACTATCTCGGATCTATTCCCGCGATTCGAGCCGTACGACACTCGGCAGCGTCCCTCGGTCGGTTGGACGGGAGGTGGGCTGTAAGTATGCAGTGGGAACCGAGCAAAAAAAAAGTCTGCAGCAGAGTGTCTCTACCCTACGAGGTCTTGGAAATGGCGTGACGCGCCCGCTTGGTCAATTCAATGCAGAGGCCAAAATCGACGAAATGAAGCTTACACACAGGTTCCTGGTCGTGCCGGAAAATGCCATGGTCTGTGATGCCTTACTAGGATAAGACTTTGTGGCAAAGTTTCATGTAAAGATGACAGCAGCCGGCTTCGAGTTTTCTCCCCCTGCTGGGGAGGAAACTGTGGAATCGAATCAGCTAAGTATTCTAAATGTTATTAAGACCAACACTGATATAGAAACTCCTCCGCAGTTTAAAGAGGCAGTTGAAACCATGGTTAGTGAGTTCAACATAATGGAAAAAACAACCGAATGCCCGATCGAGCTCAAGATCGTGCCGGATAATAACATTGTGCCTTTTTGGCAGGCACCCAGTTGTATCGCTGCCAATGAGGCACAAGCGGTAAAACTTCAAATCAAGGAGGGGCTTGATACAGGCGTAATTCGGCAGTCAACGTCTAATTTTGCCAGCCGCATAGTGGTTGTCAAAAAGAAGGATGGAAGCTGCAGAGGGCCAAATTCTTCACAGTCATGGATTTGGAAAACGGGTTTTTCCATGTGCCGGTCGAAGAAAATAGCAGAAAGTACACCGCTTTCATTACAAAGGAGGGCCTTCTTGAATTCAACAAAGCACCATTTGGGTTTCACAACTCTCCAGCGGTTTTTATTCGTTTTGTCAACCATGTCTTCCTAAAGCTAATGAACGATGATGTTTTGGATCTGTATATGGATGATATAATCATACATGCAGTAACAGAGGACGAATGTCTGAGGAAAATGGAGAGCGTGTTCAAGAAGTCAGCAGAGTATGGCCTAAAGATAAAATGGAAGAAGTGACATTTTCTCCAGACGAAAATCCATTTTCTAGGCCATGTAATTGAAAAAAGCAAGCCGGGAACAGAAAAAAAAAGCAGTCAAAAAAGTTCCAGTGCCGCAGAATATTAAAGCTCTGCAGTTTTTTCTGGGTCTCACTGGGTTTTTTCGCAAGTTCATTCGAGGATATTCCCAGATCGCAAAGCCGCTGACAAACCTTTTGCGCAAAAATGAGTTTTCCGAATGGAGTTAAAATCGCTGAAAGAATTGAAGGATGCACTTATCTCGAAGCCTGTTCTAAGAATTTATAATAGAGATGCCAGAACAGAGCTCCACACAGATGCCTCGAAGGATGGGTTTGGTGGCACATTGCTGCAGTGGTACGACGAGCAGTTGTATCCAGTCTGCTACTGGAGTAAGAAAACTACATCGGCCGAATCGAAGAAGCACAGTTATATACTGGAGGCAAAAGCAGTGTCAAATCAGCATTTCATTCAAACTGATTATCGACTGTGCTGCGTTCACGCAAACCCTTAAGAAGCGGGATGTTCCGCGTGACGTTGCAGAATGGGTTGTATACATGGAGCAGTTTGACTTCGAAGTGGAACATAGGCCTGGCACCCGATTGAAGCACGTTGATTGTTTAAGCCGCTACCCAGATCAGATAATGATGGTCTCTGCAGAAGTTTCTGCCAGACTGCAGAAAGCGCAGCACTATGATGCCATGATCAAAGCGATTTTAGAAATTTTATCCAGCCGACCTTATGAAAATTTCAAAATCAAAGGAGGCCTGTTGTACCTTTCCCAAAGATTATGGAAAAGGAGGTCATCACAGAAGCACACAAAGTTGGCCTTTTTGGTACTCAGAAAACAATGCATTCTATCCAACAAAACTATTGGATTCCACATTTGGAAGGAAAGGTGGCTAAGGTCATCAATAACTGTATCAAATGCATCATCTACAACAAAAAATTGGGCAAGAAAGAACAATTCCTTCACAGTATCGACAAAGGAGTAGAAACGTTACACACCGTACACGTAGACCACTTGGGGATAATGGATGCCACAGCCAAGCAATATAAACACATATTTGCGATTGTGGATGGCTTCACAAAGTTTGTCTGGCCACTAGCAGTGAAGAGGTTTTGCAAAAGCTGAACAACTGGTCAGATGTTTTCGATAATCCTAGCCGAATCATCAGTGATTGTGGATCGGCATTTACGTCAGCTGCTTTTGAGGCATACGCTAAGGAAAACGGGATCGAGCATGTATGGAGCACCACAGGAGTCCCAAGAGGAAACGGTCAAGTCGAACGCGTGAATCGTTCCATTTTGGCCATAATCTCAAAGCTGTCAGCGGACAAGTGGTTTCAGTTTGTGCCAAAGGTACAGCCAGTCATCAATGGCACAATACACAAGTCTACGAAGCGCTCGCCATTCGAGCTTATGTTTGGCATTAAGATGAGGAATGATGCTAATGGTAATATTCTGCAAATGCTGGAGGAGGAGATGTACAACAGTTTCGACGAAGAGAGACAGAAAACCAGGCAAGAAGCTAAGGTGGAAATTCAGCCGGCACAAGAGGACTATAAAAAAGCGTTTGATAGAAAAAGAAAGAACAATTATGGCTACAAGATGGGTGATCTAGTTGCTATTCGCCGTACGCAGTTCGTGGCTGGTAGAAAACTAGCTAGCGAATACCTTGGTCCATATGAAATCACGAAGGTGAAACGCAGCGGGCGTTATGAGGTCCGTAAAGTTGGAGACTCAGAAGGGCCTATGAACACCGCTACAAGCAACGACAATATGAAGCTATGGCGTTATGCGGAGGACAACGATGAAGCTTGGTCATCAGAGGCCTATGACTAATCAGGATGGCCGAATGTAAGATGGGAGATGCGGCGAGAGCGAGTATGATGTGCGAATCGGAGTCAGCAGAGAAGAGTTGGAACCAGCAGTCGGAGTGAGTTGTCAGAAGTAAGAAGGGGAAGTCGGTGATCAGCAGCCAGGAGTGCACGCCCACAGTCGTCCAGTCACAGTCGTCCAGCCGCAGTCGTCCAGCCGCAGTCGTACTATACTATAGTCTATTATTCTATTTTATTATTCTATATTCTAATAAATGGCAATTTGCCTTATATTATATAAAACTTCACTAAAAGTGGATAGTGGCAGTGGCGGCAAAGCCTGAAAGATTCTGCCAAACGATGGATCGAAATTGTTGGCAGAAGATGCGTTGATCAGCGTCGAACTCGCCGGCAACAAACTGGAGCGCCTCATAATCTCCTGACCCAGGATGAAGCGTGCCTCCCTCGCCGCAGTTGACGCGCAGCTCGCTCCTGTGTTCTGCAACATCCATCTCGGACAGCTCCTTATGTGTGCTCTTGAAATCCGCAACGATTCCCTCCAACTCGCTAAGCCGCACATTTAACATCGCCTCCGGAAATGTCTCCACTTATTTCAAGGAGGACAACAATCCTTGAAGATCCTCAAAAAGGACAGCTGCACTTTGGCTCAGGAATACTTTCCATCCCGAAAAACGGATTCATTTTCGCACCAAAAAATTTATTATATTTTGTTTAATTATTGTCAGCTCACGACCCACTGTGCCACTTCTATATAACGGGGTTATATATGTATGAGCGCTTGTAGCACTCTGCAAACAGCGTATATCAACATATGCTAATATTTCGCGCACAAATCACAAACCGAATAATGTTTTTTAATATTTTTATGTTTATATGTTTTATGCCGGGCAGCTCAAATTTTCAACGGAAAATAATTTAACAACTTATTTTCCTATGCACAATCACGTCGGGGTTCACCAAATGTTCAGTTACCTACTACTTAAAATGTTTTGGCTTTATACAAAGTGACTGCGAGGGGGTGAAGTGTTGTGTTCCATCAAAAGGGCTCCCCAGATTTGTTGTAGTGTTGTAGTAAGTATTAACCACATCAGTTGAGTTTGGGTTGTTTTGTATACTTTATTCAATGTCTTCTAGTTATTCGGAGCAGCCGTTGTTGCCGCTCCGAGCTCATGGGAGTTTCTGGATTTACAATTATACTTATGAGTTAAGGAAGTCTAAAGTCTCGTAGCTGCGCTGCCCAAAGCGGCAGCGGAGAGACGTTTATGTATTTCTTAAATATTTATATATGAATATATATTTATGTTATGTTCGCTTAGGCGGAGGTATGTGGACATGCATAAGGTCCACTCGTGTTACGTATATGCGGACATATGCACTTTTCGGCGTGCAGCAAAGGCACAGCGGGCGATTCATATTTCGGTGCACTTAGGTTTATGACCGAGACCTTGGACAACATAAACACTGCGACAAAGTGTTACAGTGTGTACCCTTTAAGTACTCTTGGTACAGTGGGTGGTCGATATATATATAATATTAATAGTGCATATATGTGCATATTACATCTCCCTCCTTTTGAAAAACAACGTAATATAATGAAGTTATTTTCTAACATAGATTGTACAAACTTTAATAAATGATGTTAACAATAATTTTTTTTTTGGTGTTATATTTGGTATGCTTATTTTTCTCTCTTTTTTTTTTGTTTTTATTTGTTTTATTTTATTTTTTTTTTTTTTTTTATGTATGGCCATACGTGATATATTTATAGAATGTTGATTGATTATGAAATAAAAAGTTTTAATCTATCTTTATGTACTATTTGTTTTTTATTTTTATTGTCTAATATAGTTATATTATCCCTATATCCTATCTGTTCTACCTTATAGGGGCCTGTATATTTAAAATCTAGCTTATGTCCAGTTTCATTTTTTAATAAAACCTTATCTCCTGTTTTTAACTCAAAATCTAAACTAGTTTTGTCGTAAATAGTTTTTTGTTTTATTTTATGAGCTTCTAGCATTAGTCTGGCTCTCTTAAATGCCTGTTCTAATCTGAATTTTGATTCCTTAGCATAATCTTCTTTATTATAAAGAGGGTTTATGTTTTCTATGCTATTAAAATGCTTAGGTAAATTTGAAGTTTTACCAAAAACTAGCTCATATGGACAATAGTCATGTGCCATCGAGGGGGTCGTATTAAAGCAATAGACGAAGTATTGTAGCCATACATCCCAATCTGTTTTGTCAACTGAGATGTATGAACGAATGTATTCATTGAGTGTTCTGTGGCTTCGCTCCACGGTACCTACAGTTTGGTGATGATGTGCAGTAGAAGTTATGTTTTCAATATTTAAATTTTTACATAGACCTTCAATAATTGAATTTTTATATTCCGTTCCCATGTCCGTAATGAACGTCTTCATTGGACCGTACTTTAGAATAAAATCTTCAAATATAGCTTTTGCTACCGTATTTGCACTTTTATTTGGTATTGGTATCGCTACCAGGTATTTGGTTAGATCGCATATGAGTGTTACTGCATACTCGTTTCCATTGTTTGATTTTGGTTGATTGAACCAATTGAAACATGTTCAAAGATATTTTCCCACGGTGCCACTTTAAGTTGGCTGATTTTGTGCATACCGGCTTGCTTTTCAAGCCTTTGAAAGAATTGACCTAAGTCAAGGGTTCCATTAGTATACAAATCGCTAACATTATATCTTGCTGTAATTTTCCTTCCGTGCTTAAATAAACACATATTGTCATTTACATGCAAGGTCACTACTTTACGTACTTCATCATTATTAATGACTTCATATACGTTGGGCTTTGAAGCTTTTTCTATGGATTGCTTTTGCAATTCTATTTTTTCTTTTCCTGCGCAGGATTTTTGTCTACTTTGGTTTCTGGTAGTGACTTTCAGAATTTTAATATTTAAATGTATGTTTTTCAAGTCCGTGATTGTTATTCTAGATAGCGCATCGGCTACATAATTATCTTTACCCTTTAGATACTCTACTGTAAAATTATATTCCTCTAATTCAAGTCTCATTCGTGTTAGTTTGGAACTGGGATTTATCATTGAAAATAAATAGGTAAGTGCTCTGTGGTCTGTTTTGACAGTGAAGTGTCTACCATAAATATACGGTCTGAAGTATGTTATTGCCCAATGAATAGCTGCTAATTCTTGTTCTGTAGTACTCTTGTTGCTTTCACCTTTAGTAAAGGATCTTGATGCGTATGCAACTGGAAGCTGTAATCCATTTTTATTTTGAGTTAGTACTGCTCCACAAGCGTATTTGCTAGCATCTGTGATTATGCAAAATTCTTTGCTAAAATCTGGGTATTGCAACAGAGTTGGGTTTATTAATGCTGATTTTAGATGTTCGAAAGCGTTTTGACATTCTGTTGTCCATTCGAATTTTACATTTTTCCTACATAATCTTGTTATGTGACGGAAGTATTCTGCAAAATTCTTTATGAAACGTCTGTAATAATTGCAAAAATGCAACGAATCTTCTAGCGCTGTCCACATCATGTGGGACTGGGTAATTTTGAATGACGTCGTATTTTTTGTCGTCGGGCAAGATTCCTTTATTTGTGCATTTATGTCCTAGGAAGGTGACTTCATGCATGAAAAATGAACATTTTTCGGGATGTAACTTTAGGTTGTGTTTCCTACATTTCTCGAAAACATCAGTTAGGTTCTTGAGCATGTGGTTTTCGGAACAACCTATGACTATTAAGTCATCCATGTAAAGAAATGCTTGGGAAGGCTCCAATCCAGAGAAAGCTATAGTCATCATTCTTTGAGTTTGGTGCTATTTTTAAACCGAATGGTAATCGCGTGAAACGATATGAACCATTGTTCGTTGAAAAAGATGTTATATCTCGTGAATTTTTTTCGAGTTCAATTTGGTGAAAACCGGACATTAAGTCGAGACATGAGAAGTACTTGGCTCTACCTAGTTGATCTAAAATGTCATCAATTCTAGGGAGTGGAAATTTATCAGATAAGAGTTTTTTTATTAATTTGACGATAATCTATTACTAATCGCCATTTTTTATTTTCTGAATTTGGGAGTGACTTTTTGGGTACTAGCAAAAGTGGGCTATTATAAGGTGATACAGAGGGTTCTACTATTTTATCATTAATGAGTTTTTGGACTTGTCTTTGAATTTCGTCTTGTTGACTATGAGGGTTTCTGTAATTTTGTGTATATACGGGTTCATCATCACTTAATCTCAGTTTTTGTTTATAGAAATTATTTGTAGTGATCGCTTCGGTTTCTAGTCCGAATACATCACTATACTAGGTGCATAATTTTGTAAGTTGATCATTGAATTGAGGTGGGAAGTTTTTTGTAAGTTGGGATAAGACAGTTTTTTTACGATTTTCGGGGTCTGTTTTTACTACATCGTAATTTGAAAGTGGTTCATGATGAATATTTTTAATATCAACTACCTGATCTATATTTGTGGTATTTAATAGTCTTACATATGCATTCTGGACTGTTGCTATGGTATTTGCTATATAGATACCTTTATGAATCTCTTGATTCGGAATCAATACACTACTTTCTTCGGAATTTATCTTAATTTTCCGGATGACTTACCAGAACTATATGTTATCGGAACATAAATTGGATATTTGAGATTATTTGGTCTAATTATAAGCCAGTCTTCAGAACGCTTGAAGTCCAATTGGCAATTGTACCTTTTGATAAAATCTATTCCCAGTATCCCATCACAAGGAATAGCGAATTGCACATTTACTATATGGAAATCATGTGGGATGATGTATTTAGAAGTCTGAATTTCAATAGAAGTTATGCCTTTTGATTTGGTAACCTCTTGGCTTATACCCTGTATGTTTATGATATGATCATCTTGAATGTTTTGAAAATTATCAGAATTTTCCTTTAATATGGAAATTTCTGCACCTGTATCTAGTAGAAAAATTAATTCTTTTCCTGTTGTTGCGTTTATGAAACTAACGAATGTACTTTGACTGAGATTTATAGTGTGAATCTTGTTATTTTTTACTGAAGGTGTCTAAAGGTGTTTGGGAGTTCTCCGAATTCGTTTGGGCTATCCTTATATTGTTATTTTGGTTGTTATTATTATTATTATTATTATTATTGTTTCCCCCACGGCTATTTCCGCCGCGGATGTTTCCACCACGGTTATTTCCGCCGCGGTTGTTGTTTGTGTAATAACTGTTGTTTTGGTTACTGTTATTTCTGTAGTAGCCATTGTTTTGATTATAACCGTTATTCTGGTAATATCTGGTATTATTATAATTACCTCGATTATTACCTCTACCGCGATAATTGTTTCTGAAATTATTACCGCGATAATTATTTCCTCGTTGGGTGTACAATATTGAATTGGCATTACCTGTCATTTCAGTACTGCATTGTATGTACTTTGTGACGGCTTCATTCATAGTTATGAAAGTGCCTGCTTCCAATATTGTTTTGAGGCGGCCATGCTCACAGTTTTTAACCATTGTGGTTATGGCCTCCTTGGTACTGAATTTGTCAGCGTGTTCGGCCGATAGGCCTTCGTCAATGTACGAAGCTTCTAGGAGCTTTCTTAGGTTGTCTATTTCCGTCGTGAATTTTTCTGCAGTTTTGCCTTTCTGGGTTGTTTTCGCCATTTTGGCTTTAATTATGTCAGAGGTTTCTCCGACTATAGTGTCTTGTAGTTTTCTGATTATTGCTTCTATTGTTGTTTCATTTTGGACTCTGTATAAAGTTGATCCAATTATTTTGGATTTAATTACTTCTACAGCCAAATTCTCGAATGTGCCTTTCGTTAGGTTAACTAACCTCAAAGCTGTTATAAATCTTTGAAGGTGTAACCTTTGCCCGTTAAATTCAGGGATGGCATTCGATATTTCTCTAATGTATGCCCTTTGGGCAATGCTCTCGTCAGCCATTGTGGTTGGTTTTAATTCTACAATGCTGTCGTTAAATTCAGAGTCGGACAAGTCCTGGTCTGATAATTCAGATTGAATAAGGACTGCCGGAACCGTAAGGTTGTTAATATCGCTTTCTTCTATTTCTTGTTGGTCAACAACTTCTTTTGATTCTGGTTCGTCACCAGCTTCAATTGTTATTGAAGTATTGAGAATAGTAGGTATTGAAATATCGAGCGTGAACCTTTCTTTAACAGAAGTTAGATTAGATCTTAGTCTGTTCAAAAATTTTGATACTCGAGACCAGTGATCCGGATTTAACTTTTCTCTGTGTTCATATATTAATATTCGAGCTTCATTAAAGCATTTGACTAATATTTCTACGTGTTTATTGACCGTTGTTTTTTGTATCGGTCTATTTTGTGTTAGTGACTTATGAGATTTGTCAAATTCTGCTTTAATGGTTGATAGTTCCTTTGATAATTCATTCCATTCCATTATATTGTGGATGTGGATTATCTTTTTGAAACCATCATAACAATCGTTCTACCTAAAAGTAGATGCTCGTCTATTCTTGATTTCACTAGCACACCCGGAATTGTTGTTAATACTATTCCTTATTGGGTTGCAGTGCAGTGAAACAATGGTGAAACATGGCAGTTAAATGTTTCTATATAAAGTACTAGCAGTACCCTGCCACGTTTCGCTGTGGCATATTGTTGTTGCACGCATAAAAAATAAGTCAAACAAAAAAGAATAATTTCTGCTTTGATGACAACTTTATAGTCATCATTTGGCATGCGCTCTAAAGCACTCTTAAACAACCTGACCAACGCATGATGTTCATGAAGCAGACACTGCAAGTCTTGAAGAATTGCTCGCTTCATTCCTGCATTGATCCCTAGGCGTCGATCAAGTTGTTCTTCCATGTTGCCCATGAAATATATTTGTAAAAATTTATTCTGTGTATCTTCGAAAGGTAGTAATGATCCAATTCGATGGTGAATCTGTCCTTGTATCTACAAAATAAAAACCAGATTCTTTAACTACATTCTATGTAAGTACAAAAATAAATACCTTAAATGTCGGATTAAAACCTCCTTCTTCGATAATGTCTGCCCCAAATGACGTCATTTGGAAACAACTATTGTATTTTCGAGTATTTGCAAGAAAGTGGCGTGATTCTTGTGTTTCGCCGCAAAGCAATGAATACAATGGCTCTTGTGGCGGAGTCAACACTGGCAATTTCACTTTACCATTAACGCAGCATAATCCAGGCGTTTCTCCGGAAAACTTTAATGCACCACAATACTCGCAAACAACGTCCATTTGCCCAATGCAAACGCTAGGATGCAAGCT
Organism: Drosophila ananassae; assembly: GCF_017639315.1. Classification (NCBI taxonomy): domain Eukaryota; kingdom Metazoa; phylum Arthropoda; class Insecta; order Diptera; family Drosophilidae; genus Drosophila; species Drosophila ananassae. The sequence continues at coordinate 71,172 of NW_025319102.1, read as the reverse complement.
GTAATCATTGCTGCAATCGTATCGAAACGCAGCTCGATTCAAATCAGCTAAATATCTGCGTCGCAAATTGAAATCTATTTGAGAAGCACGAAGTCGAGCCATACTATTGCGGCGCTGTTCACGTGCAATTTCTCGTTCTTCTTCAGTCCTTTCATATGCAATATTTTGTATTGTTCTTGCATTACGGCTTTGTCGGGAAAGATTCGACCGTCTTGGTCGCGGCATTATTAATTAAACTTCACTTCACTTCAATCCACTTGTTAATTATTTATTTAATAGAAATAGTTTTAATATTGATTTCAGCGCAACACAATCTTTTTGGTTCGTTGTTAAATTTGAGAGCCTGACTATGAATTTGACTTCGTTTGTAACTGACATTTTGACATTTGACATTTTCTTCTTAGCTGTCTGCCTAAATAAAAAAGTATGGGCCAGGGAGGAAAGGGAGGAACGCTGTCGAACGGGACAAAAAGTATCCTATGTCCTTCTCCTGGCTCTAAGCTACCTCCCTACCAATTTTCACTCAAATCTGTTCTTCCGTTCTTGATTTATAAGTTGTGTAACATAAAACACGATGTTCTTTTATATATATAGATTTCTAGTTCATACACACTAATTGGGGTTGTCGATACTAACTGCCTGATCCTTTCTTTGAAATAGGGGTCCTTTTCATATGTTTTTTCTATAGCTCTTTGAGTACTCATACTTGAATTATTTTCTTTTGAACTTTCTTTATTTTATTTATTTTTATTTTATTTTCATTGTACGTAAAGATAGGATTATTCATAAACATATGAAATCGTTTTTGTTTTTTTTTTTTGTATATATCATAGGTGCATTCTTAATATATCAGCATTTGGCATGGAGCGTTTTTATTATTTTTTTTGTATAAAAATTAATTTTTATTTTTCCGTTATATTTTTTTTTTTATTTTATTAATTTTATTAATCGCTCTTTTTGCTATACATTTATTGTGAAAAATGTATGCTTTATACAAAATGAATGCAATCAAAATAAATACAATAATTGATAAAAGGATATTTGTCAATTCGGTGTTAGTAGTGCTGGACTCAATTTTATTTAATACATTTGCTGTGGAGTCCACTTGTATTACATCTACTAAACCCATTTTGGGTATTTTCTCTTGAATTGGTATATAAATTTTTTTGTAAATTGTATGATTTAATTTATTATTTATTTGCCATTCAATTTGGCTCATTTAAAGACTTGTCTTATTTGGCTATATGCATATTGCGTTTATTTATATATTTTTTTTTTTTATAAAACCTGCGTAAAATTTTTTTTTTTATATATATTAGTTGTTTTTCTTGGTTTTTCATTATTTTTTTTTTTTACATAAAAACCTGCCTTTTTTTTTGTATGGTTTTCAGGCCACACGCTAATCGGGCAACTTTAATGTCGCTCAATTTTACAAATGATTCTTTATACTAAAAAAAAATATGCATCGCAGTGCAATACAAAAAAAATATGCAACGCAGTGCATGGGAAAAAAAATATTGCGCTCTTGGTAGCGCTGTCGGTTCACTGATCCGGGCTTAGCTTGGAGCGCTAAGCGGGGCCGGTGCTGGCTGCACAGGCTTTCCTTCTTAGTTGGTTGTTGGGGCACCGGTGCTGGCACAGGTTTGCTCACAGAACGGTGATTCCAGGGGTCCTCTGCAGTCATTGGGGCATTTTCTTTTTAATTTCGGTAATTCCTGTTTCGGTGGTGGATTAAATATTATCTTGTCTTTGCATATATTGGTTATTGCAGTGTAGGTGGATGTGTGAGTGGCTGTGGTGTTATTACTTCTTTGCGTTAATAAGTTTTTTATGTGTTCAACTTCGGCGTGTATTTTCACCGAGTTGTTCCACTCTAATTTACTTCCGCTATTTAGTAGCTTCAGTAATTCAGCCTTTCTGGCTTTCAAACGTTTAACACTCGTTTAACGTTTAACATCACACTCTACTTACTGCGATATTCTATTTTTTTTCCGTAGGAATTCCATTTAAGGGTGGCTGCTGCTGTGTGTGTTGTTTTTTTTTTCCGTTGATGTTTTTTTTTTCAGTTGTTGATCCTAGTTGTGTTGATTTGATGTCCAGTTGAGAAATAACGGTTGGGGGATCCTTTGATGTCCTTAGTGTCCTGTCACGGTCGCCATGTTGTGTTCCATCAAAAGGGCTCCCCAGATTTGTTGTAGTGTTGTAGTAAGTATTAACCACATCAGTTGAGTTTGGGTTGTTTTGTATACTTTATTCAATGTCTTCTAGTTATTCGGAGCAGCCGTTGTTGCCGCTCCGAGCTCATGGGAGTTTCTGGATTTACAATTATACTTATGAGTTAAGGAAGTCTAAAGTCTCGTAGCTGCGCTGCCCAAAGCGGCAGCGGAGAGACGTTTATATATTTCTTAAATATTTATATATGAATATATATTTATGTTATGTTCGCTTAGGCGGAGGTATGTGGACATGCATAAGGTCCACTTGTGTTACGTATATGCGGACATATGCACTTTTCGGCGTGCAGCAAAGGCACAGCGGGCGATTCATATTTCGGTGCACTTAGGTTTATGACCGAGACCTTGGACAACATAAACACTGCGACAAAGTGTTACAGTGTGTACCCTTTAAGTACTCTTGGTACAGTGGGTGGTCGATATATATAATTAAATATCTTCTTCAAAAATAGTTTGAAAAAAAATATATTTTTATTTGAGTTCCGTTTTTGATACAGTGTGATTTTTAAAACTGCTTAGAATTTTTGGAGTTTCAGAACTAACTTAACTTTGGGGCTCTAAGTCCCTTTTATAGCTACCCTTGCTGAAGCTTTTTGCAGATCAAAGCTCGAAAGAAGCTTTTCTCTCAGAGAGGCTTTGTTTTCTGAAGGAAATCGATTGAGTCGGAACCTATTACTTGAGGTGTCAGTTGACGTGGAAGACTTTGGGTCTCAATTAATCGAGGTGACAAGAAAATGTGAAATTTCCTGTGAAGTGGATGCCCATTTAAGAATGGTTTGAGCTGTTTAGTTTTATTTCACTTAAAAGGAGTGAGAAAGATTTGAGTCGGGATTCTGTTTACCAAAATATTGTTTTGGTTTTCAATCTGAAGTGGCTCTTAGAAATTGGAAATCTTAAATGAGACTGTTTTCAGCCGAATTGAAAAATTAAATGTTTATGTTTTTACAAAAATTGGAATGATGCAATTTGCAGCTGGATTACGAATTTCAATACAAAAGGCTTCAGCTTCGGTTTACAAAATTGGTTTACAAAATTTACTGATATACACTTAAAGAAATTTTGTTGATATGTTACTTCCCCATCCTTAAGAATTTAGCCTGTCCTCAGGCGGTTAGTTTGGGGTATAACTGTAGGTCATGTTCTTTATTCTCTGAACTTATAGTTTCTTCTTCGGGAGTTATAACCTTTTGTTTTTTATAATTAATTATTATCCTTTTTGGGATGTTCTTAAATTTATAAATCAAATATATGATTATAATAATAATTATTACTACTAGTAGTATTAGTAAAATTGTTTGAGTTTTAAAATATTGTTTTAAGTGGTTTTGGAATATTTCTTTGGCTACGATATACGATAAAGGTTCGAGTTTAGTTATGTTGTGGTTTACATAAATAGTTCGGGTGTAATCAAGCATAGTATTTGTTATTATTACATCTTCTATTTGTATAGAACAGTTGAATACTTTTATTATATTGTTTCCTTCTGCTATTAGATCTTTATTTATACAATTCTGATTTAACAAAGTTTTTGGTAAATTCCATGTTATTATAATGTTGGGTTCAATATAATTTAATTCGAAGTTCTTGTACATTTTTGTATATCTACATTCTGTATTTGTTTGTCTTAAGAGACCTATTATACATTTATTATTTACTATTTCTTTTGTTTTTACTTTAAAGACTTGCTGATTTTTTATGTAATATTTATCATGCAATGTTTCGGTTATTATATTCTGATTCTGATCCGGATACGGTAAAATTTTGTAAATGGGGGTTTTAATAATAGTACGAGGAATATGAGAAATTATCAATATTTCGTTAGTATTAACTTGTAACCAAGTAGATGTTTTAATATTTAACAATTTTTCTGAATTAATATGTTTAAGCGGGTCATGTTTTAGGAGCTTTGGGTTGAATATGCCTAATCTTGTAAATTGCATTCCTAATTCAATGTCTTCTATGTATTCTGTAAATTCTTGTAAATTGAAAATAAGGATTGCTAACCTTTGGTTTTCATTTTGGTTTTCATTTAAACGATTTACTGTTTCTATTCCTTTATTAATTGCATCAATAACTTTATTTAATTCGTTGATCTGTATACTATTTTCGGACAAGTTATCAATTTTTGATTCTAATTCTTCCCTATCTTGTTGATCCAGTGTGCCAAATAAATATTTATAAAAGGTACCTACAAAATTTGCAAGTCCTCTTTTGTTTCGTTGAGCAATTTTTATTCCATTCATTTCTCTATTTAATTTTTCTTTTAGATATTGAATTTGATCCAAATGTTCAAATTCTCGTGTTTGTTCCATTAGATTTTTATAAGTTTGTTCAGTTTTAGTTAAATTGACTGTGAGACAATGATATTCATAATTAGTGGGCAGATCTATGTTACCTGTTTGGAAAATTAAGTATCCATTTTTTGCTTGAATTGGATTGATATCTATGTTCTGACACATGGCGTGATATATAAGACATAATAAAGTTATTATATAAAAGATAATTTTATTAAGCTGGGTTGTCTTCCGGTGGAAATCTGGAATTATTATATTTGCTGGTATTAATTTTCTTTTTCTTTTTAAATTTCGATTTATAGTGTGTGATTTCTCTACCTCTATTTTTTTCTACATAATGTTTTTCGTCAGTTTGTGTAATTTGGCCTGTCTTCCTAAAAGGATTTGTTGTTTTAGATTTTATAAGTGGAGCTTGTCTATACCTAGTATCAATATCGAATGTATGACGATTTTTATTAAGCTTGTTTATTTTCTTTATTTTATTCACTTGAATATTATAACTTGGAGTTCCGGCGAAAATAAAAATGTCTGCTGGTGTTCTACCTGTAGAGCTATGTTTTGTTTTATGATTATAAATATAAACGATTGTTTCAAATTTAGTAATTATATTTTCAGGATTCCGTTCACAATTTATAATTCTTAATTTTTCATTAATAGTTTTATGAAATCTCTCTATGTCAGAAACGCCATTTTTACTTGTGGTTATAGTTATTCTTACATCTTCTGATTGCAGCCAAAGTTGCAATGCTGAGCACATAAATGCAGAGTCTTTGTCGACTTTAATTTCTTTTGGTTTACCCATTACATTAAATATCATGAGTAATGCCCTTTTTGCTTCTAACCAATCCCTACTGTTGACATTTATTAAAGCAGCATATTTGGAATAAATATCAATGCAAGATAAGAATTGTTTATTATCGATCATGTAAAAATCTATAACATATTTTTCTCTGGGGTTAAAGGTTTCTGGGGTTAATTCAAATGTAAGTTTTGTATCTCTGTGTTCTGTTTTAGCAAGGTTACAAATTTCACACTCATTTATAATATTCTGAATTAATCTCTGATAATCGGGAAAATAATATTTTTCTTTAAAAAGGCTTGTTTGTTTTTCTATTCCTGGATGTAATAATTCTACGTGAGCTTTAAGGACAATTTCCTTGAATTCGGCGAATGTTTGGACATCTGTTAATATTGTACTAGTTTTCATAACTTTGGTTAAGTTGTTTGGGCTGATGATTTCTATATAAGCATTTTGAAATATTATGAAGTCAATTTCACAAGGAAAATAAATAACACTTTTTTTAGAGCACAAATATTCTTTAATTAATTCTTTTGCATATTCATGGGTCATTTCTTTATAAATTATTTTAAGGTTGGTTTTATGAAAGTATTGGCTCAATTTGACTTCATTTGAGTTTCCTCTATGAAATTCAATTTGTCTATTGTAATAGTTTAAAGGTCTTTCCGTTATTTCTATATAATTCTGATTGTCTTCATGTGCACTATGAACTGTTGCTATTGTGGGTAATGACTCGGTATTATCCGGTGTTTCTCCTAAAAAATTTTCTTCTAGCTTCACTCTTGACAGAGCATCAGCTACCTGGTTTTCCTTTCCCGGCAAATATTTAATAGTGAAGTCAAACTCGTTTAATTTTATTCTCCATCTTTGTAGTTTCATGTTTGGTTCTTTTATATTATGAAGCCAAACTAATGGTCTATGATCGCTAAGGATTTCGAATTTTCTACCAAAGAGATAAGACCTAAAATATTTAGTGGCCCAGACTATAGCCAGAAGCTCTTTTTCTATTGCTGAATAATTAATTTCATGTTCATTAAGAGTTCTACTTGCATAACAAATAGGTTTATGATTTTGCGATAATACTGCGCCTATGGCGACATTGCTAGCATCTGTTGTTAAGGAAAATAATTTTTCAAAGTTAGGGTAAATTAAAATTGGGTCTGATGTAATAAGAAGTTTTAATTTTTCAAATGCTTCTAAATATTCTTTATTGGTTGAATTTATAGTGGAACCTTTCTTTAAGTTTACAGTCATAGGTTTTGCAATTTTAGCAAAATCAGGTATGAATTTTCTATAAAATCCACAGAGACCTAAAAATGATTTTATTTCTTTTTGGGTTTTTGGTATTGGAAATTTTTGTATTGCCTCAATTTTTTGGGGGTTTGGCTTTATTCCTTCTGTTGTTATTATATGTCCAAGGAATTCAGTTTCCTTTTTCATAAACTCACATTTGTCAAGTTGAAGTTTAAGATTAGCTTCTCGAAGTTTTGAAAACACCTTTTTTATGGACAATATGTGTTCTTCTAATGAAGTAGAAAATATAATTATGTCATCCATGTAAACAAGGCAATGCTGGTATATTAAATCTTCTAATAAATTGTTCAAGCAACGTTGGAAAGTTGCAGGCGCATTTTTCAGACCAAATGGCATTCGTGTGTATTCGTAATGTCCATTTTTAGTAGAAAAAGCTGTTTTTGAAATAGGATTTTCATCCATTTGAATTTGATGGAAACCCTTGGCAAGGTCAATTGTTGTAAAATATTGACACTTTCCAAGTTTGTCAAGTATTTCATCCATAACTGGTATCGGATACTTATCATCAATAGTTATTTCATTTAGACTTCGATAGTCTATTACTATTCGAAATTTCTTTTTACCTGATGCATCTTCTTTCTTTGGGACTATCCATATTGGAGAACAATAAGGGGATTTCGATTTACGTATTATTCCCTGATTCATCATTTCTTTAATTTGGACTTCTACTTCTTGATCATAAGCTTGGGGGTATTTATAAGGTTTTTTGTAAATAGGATCTTCATGTTTGGTTTGGATTGAATGTTTTATAGCACTGGTAAAGGTCAAATTTTCACCTTCCCTGTACTGGATATCCCTAAATTCAAATAAAATGTTATTTAATTTAGTTCTTTCTTCTTTATTAAGATGATTTATTCGAAATTTATTATTTTCTTCTAAGTCATTATTAATTGCAAAATTAAAAGATATATCCTCAGATGAAGGTGGACTGAGATAATCTTCCAATGTTTCAATTTCGGAATTCTTGAAATCTTCGTGGTTATATATCATGGAAAAAACAAATCCGCTCAAAGTGACTGTTTCCTGTTTATAATTAATAATTGCTTCACATGCTTCTAAATACTCTCTTCCTATCAATATGTCATATTTTTGCGAAAAATTGTGAACCCAAAATGGTTGATCGATCGGACAAAGTTTACTTGATTTAAAATTTACGGACTTATTTAATTTAATTACACCATTAATTGTGTGCACTTCTAACGTTTTTAATGTTTGTGGGAAATTAAAATAATTTTCTTTTATTAGGTTTATTGAACTTCCTGTATCTATTACACATTTAAATGCGCGATTGTTAATAGTTATTCTGATGTAAGGATTTCTATTTCTTCTATTGGATCCGAGGCTATTTGATGAAAATTTTCGATTTCCATTCTAGATTGATCGCTTGAATATTCACGCTGTCTTTTCACTGGTTTGTTAGAATTATAACCTTGTAAAGAAGATGTTGGCTGTTGATAATTCATAGGATTCTGAGCTCTACCATGATTTAAATTTTGCTGCAATTCCTGTTGAAATTGTTGTTGATTGAAATTATTTGGTTGTCTATAGTTACTTTGCTGATTATAATTTTGTTGATTATTATTATTATAAAAGGAATTATTTCTTTGGAAATTATTATTTCTTTGATAATTTCTCCTATCTTGTCCGTTTTGTTTTGAATTATGTTGTGATTTAACTTTATCAGAACCAGAATCATAACAACCTTCTTGTTGTGCTACTTGTTTAAGTTTACTGACTGTAGTTATATCGTGCCTTGCTAATGTCATGAATAACCTGTCAGGAAGTTTTCTCATTATTACATCTTTTACAGTATTATTCATGGCATTATTATAAATCATTGTATTTAAATTGTTATTTTCTAACGACAATTTGTTTGTTATGACAAATATTTTATATTCTAGATCCTCGACGAACTTACGAATGCTTCCATTGAAAGGGGTATTGTAGAGTCGTCTTAGTAATTCCTCGCATGGGGTTTGGGTTTTATACTCATCGATGAGAGCAATCCTTAGATCGGGCCAATTGGTTGCTGCTGATATCTGTGACACTCGCTGGGCATCTCCTGATAATTGCATCTCGATTGCACTGAAGAATACAGCTGTTTGACGCGGATCAGTTGATGGATACAAATTTAAATTGTATTCGATCCGTCTGATGAATGCACTTAATTCCCTGGTGCTTCCATTAAAATTGGGAACTTGCCTAATCTGGCTTAAAGCCTGATTAAGGTGTAGCTCGGAGAGTAACTGGACTTGTGCTACTGGTTCGGCCATTGTAATGTTCGTATTTCTTATTTGTTTCGGTAGCGGTCACACTATGAAAGCGGGCTACTAATTTATTTTAAGTTTTTGTGTTTTGTATATTTTCGGTAGCAGTCACACTTCGAAAAGTGGGCTACAAATTGAAACTAACACGTAAGTTCTTTTGCGGATGATAGCGATTAACACTCGCGGTTAGTATTAAGGCTGCAGTTGCATTAGCACAAAATACTTCAACGATGTTCTATGATCTCGATTGATCACTGGTCACTTTTACACATCCTACCGACTGCGCCAATTAAATATCTTCTTCAAAAATAGTTTGAAAAAAAATATATTTTTATTTGAGTTCCGTTTTTGATACAGTGTGATTTTTAAAACTGCTTAGAATTTTTGGAGTTTCAGAACTAACTTTACTTTGGGGCTCTAAGTCCCTTTTATAGCTACCCTTGCTGAAGCTTTTTGCAGATCAAAGCTCGAAAGAAGCTTTTCTCTCAGAGAGGCTTTGTTTTCTGAAGGAAATCGATTGAGTCGGAACCTATTACTTGAGGTGTCAGTTGACGTGGAAGACTTTGGGTCTCAATTAATCGAGGTGACAAGAAAATGTGAAATTTCCTGTGAAGTGGATGCCCATTTAAGAATGGTTTGAGCTGTTTAGTTTTATTTCACTTAAAAGGAGTGAGAAAGATTTGAGTCGGGATTCTGTTTACCAAAATATTGTTTTGGTTTTCAATCTGAAGTGGCTCTTAGAAATTGGAAATCTTAAATGAGACTGTTTTCAGCCGAATTGAAAAATTAAATGTTTATGTTTTTACAAAAATTGGAATGATGCAATTTGCAGCTGGATTACGAATTTCAATACAAAAGGCTTCAGCTTCGGTTTACAAAATTGGTTTACAAAATTTACTGATATACACTTAAAGAAATTTTGTTGATATGTTACTATATATATAATATTAATAGTGCATATATGTGCATATTACAGAAGACCGAATTAGAAAATAGGACGCCGGAGCGCGGATCAACGCTAGATGCTGCGGAGCGATCGAGAGAGCCCGAGAGAGATCGAGACAAACGCTAGTGCATGACGGCAGATGCAGGTGGCGAACATAAATATAAAAGAAAGTCACGAGCTCAAAAAATTGGCGGCCAAACTTCTTTCCGGCGGCTGCTTGACTCGACAATGTCCTATCAAAAACACGGGGAATGCCCTTATGACCCTCAAAAATCTCGACTTTATATTTTACGTGCGATCAGTCCGAAACAAGACCACCACCACCCAAGCCGACGAGCGAGAGCCGGACTCTACAGCGTGCCCCAGGGAAGACGGGTCCATTTATTTACACACCGCTACACGTTACAATGTATATCTTATAGTTGAAAAGAAAGAAAGTGCACTTATGGAGTCATAAAAGCACTTAAGGGGGCATGCGCACTTGTAAATTTCAAAAAATCGAATTTTTTTTTTTTGCATTTTCTTAAAGTATATACATTAAGAAATGTGTCCACAAAATTTTGAAATGATCCGGTGAAAATTCAGTGAGATACACATGTTGAAAGGGAGGGGCGTCCGGTAAGCGTAATGGTGAGTTGAAACTTTAAACACGTTTTTCTCAAAACTACGTTTTCAAAGTCGGTGACCACTCTTACTCGAAAACTAGTGACCCGATTGTCTTGAAATTTAGCATGCTCTTTTATTACATAATAATCTAGTACTTAATCGAAGGATTTTTTTTTATACAAAACTTTTTTTTTTACAGCTGAAAAACTACCGATTTTTTTGACGAAAAACGATTTTTAAACTTTGAAAGGTCGCCATTTTGTCAAAAATTTTTTTTTTTTAATATCCTTCGATTAAGTACTAGATTTACTTTTAATAAATGTAAATCCGTTTCATTTTTTGATTTCAGACTTTCCAGTTTTTCACAGTGTTGGTCACCGCAACTTGCCTTTTTCGGATGGACCTCACTTCGACGGGGCATAACTTTGAAACCCCTAAATATTTTCTACTTTTTTTAAAATAATGTACTTTCACATAATAAAACGATATTTCAAAAAAATTCAATAGTTTACGAGAAAAAAATTCGGAAAAAATTCCTATTTTTTGGCCCTCCAAGTGCGCATGCCCCCTTAATAAACGATTTACAAAGTTAAAGAAACAATAATGACGCCTTCCGCGTCGCCCGCTCCCGTTCATTCGATCGGCTACTGATCGTTCAAAGATTGGCTACCGATAAGATAAATAAGTGTGCGGAATAAATCGTCCGTTCAAATACAGCTATAGGATATTGTTGGGCTAAGCAGCCACCAAAAAATGCATATAAAATAATTATAATGTGCTAAGCTGCAGCTGTTGTTATCAGCATGTTTTGTCTCTGTTTTGTCCTCAGTTTCGCATGCGCTTTATTGTTATTTGTAGTGTATGCACTTTGGGAGCTTTGGTTGAGCTTCTGCGCAAGCTCTTGGTTTGGCGTTTGTTGTGATTTGGAGTTGATTGGAGCCGCACATATTAGGGTTAAATTGAACCCAAAATAAATATATTAAAACTATAATTTGAGTTTTTCGGCTGCTATTAAAAACTATTAATAGCTCAACAGATATATTTGGCCGCTGCTTGTGAAATTTGGGTTAATCGGAATAGGTTAACAATCAGACAACATCCGGACCGTCATCGCAGACGGTCACAGCAATATCCGGACATTTGATGGAAAATTTTTTTTTTTGATCTTTTGCATGTATGTGTGCAATAAACTTGAAATTATGGAGTAAATCCTTTCAACTTTTACTTTATTTGAATAAATACAATCGAAAGTTTGGCAGAGGAATTTTTAGACGATTTATATATATTTATACGAGGGTCTTTCTTGGTCAAAAGTGTGCAATGCAGTGACGGAGAAAACTACAACGCTATAAAGTATATATATTCTTGATCAGGATCACTTCCAGAGTTTCTTCGCAAACTAGTCTCTTAGTATTAGACCTTTCGAGTTGAATAAATTTGGTGTTTTATAAATTCGAGGCTTGTGACTTTCCACACATGTTATATTTGGTCAAATATTTTATGTACAAATTTTTTTAAAATTTTTTACTTTATTAAACTCTTTGATAATAAACTAAAATAATCATAAAAACAAAAAGTTCGTATGCCTTTTCATTTTCCTACATCAAAAATACAAACTTTGCTTAATTTTGTAAATGAAAGAAAACGTCTTCACTGGGGTACGCTATAGAGTCCAGTTCCTGCGGTTTGATAAAATCTGTAATACGCTTACATTTAAGTTAAATATTCGGTGTTTATACACATTATACACATTTTTAAAAAACAAAAAAACAAAGGCAGACTAAAAGTGGATTCAAGGAGTTGATTAGGTGTTTTCGTAAAATCAATGATCAAGTCTGTGCCCTCAATACACAGTTTAGTAGTTTTCAACTGAGTAGTTGAAGGCCAGACGTTATGGCCACTGACCACCTTTCCACCTCATCTTCCTCAGTGTCAAAAAAACTTTCTTGACGAAGTCCGGTGACCTGCACAATAATAATACGGATCGGAGACGCAAGCGGGGTTAACGGGGGGTAAATGAATAAGGCTCGCCTATAGAAATGCGGCGGGAATTGGAGAAAGTTAACGGCGAGAGCAGACGGGCGAAGGATTAACGGTAGGAAACAAGATTAGCAAGGATTAACGGGCGCCTCAGGCACTATATAAGGAGGACCCCTGGAGCAAATCGAGACCGAGTCTTCTAGGGGAGCTGGAAGAGTTAAGTGAAAGACCCCCTTCGGTAAGTCTGACATTCAATCGGCAAAGTTTCCTTGGAGGTATTAGTAGTAAAGGCTGAAGTACCCGTGGGTAAGTCCGACAGGATACCGAAGATTCACGGCACCCGCAAAGGAGAAGTAGCGACAGGATCAGTGAAGGAAGCAGCAAAAGGAGTGCCGAGGACGAGGGAGCAGCGACGACAGAAGTTTTTACTAATCAACTTAGCACCATTATCAAACCGTACGACGATGCTGGGTGTCATGTTTTTATATAATCTTATATATGCAAATGTAGACAGCCGATGCATTTACTCTTGTTGAAAATGGAAATAGGAGAGAAACGAGAAAGTAAAGTTTAAATAAATGCCTTTATGCTGTCGGGTCAAGCAGCCGCCGGAAAGAAGTTTGGCCGCCAATAATTTATTGAAATCGTGACGTCACTTTCTTTTATATTCATGTTCGCGTCGCCCGCTCTATTCGCATCGCCCGCTCTCGTGCATTCGATCAGCCACCTGCATCTGCCGTCATGCTCTAGTGTATCTCTCGTTTTCACGTGGTATCTCTCGGTCGCTCCGCAGCGGCAAGCGTTGAGTCGCGCTCCTGCGTTTATTATTCTAATTCGGACATCAACCCCATGCAGTCACATACATATGTCAAATGTTCTATATATAAACAAAATCATTTAAATAAATTGTAATCATACATTGAAATCTAAAGGTGCTTGTTTTTTGTTAAAGCCTAGATTTGGAAAATTAAATAAAGCTCCCGAAAACGCTCCGTAATTAAACCTTGGTGAACCCCGACGTGATTGTGCTGCTTAGGAAAAAAATTTGTTGAATTGGTTCAATAACTGGAAATATATTAAAATTAGGGGGATATGGTTTATTACGAGTTATTTCTTTTAATTCAATTAATAATATAATTTCTTTAATTATTTTCCATTAAAAATTTGAGCCGTTAACTCGGGAGCGATCTGCGCGTCAACTTCAACGATGCGGCGAGGGAAACACGATTTATCCTAGACCAGGAGATTATGCGGCCTCGGTACTTCAGCCACAAATTTTGATGCGTCGTTCGACAGAACTTTCCATGCTTTGCCGTCACTCCCCACTTTTAGTGGAGGTTATGCGGAGTGGCTTGAATTTGAATTTTTGCATCAAATTCTGGGAGCACAATATTTTTAAAATTTTTTCTCAAAATGTTACCGAGCGTTTTCGGGATCTATATTCAATGTTCTAAATATTGGCTTTAGTAAAAACAAGCACAGTTCAATTTCATACAATTTATTTAAAATGTTTTCGCTTTATACAAAGTTATATATGTTTAGATGCGAGGGGGTGAAGACCAAATTAGAAAACAAGACTCGGAAGCGCGGCTCAACGCTAGATGCTGCAGAGCGATCTGCGGAGCCCAGGTTGCCGATCGGCAGATACAGGTGGCCGATTAAAGAAAGTGACGTCACGAACTCAATAAATTATGGCCGGCCAAACTTCTTTCCGGCGGCTGCTTGACCCGACATACTCCCCCCGTTGGAAGATGGGCTTTCAACAGCATAATGAAGGGGCAGCAGACACAATTTGTTGGCTGCCCGTCTCGTAGCTCCGGACGCCGTCCCCAGCAACGCCACCCGACACACTCCGTCATCTCCGACGACCATTTCCGTCATCCTCGCCAGGGGCCACTTCATTGGAGGCATGTTTTCGTCCTTTACCAGCACGATGTCATTTACTGCTATGCCTTGACCAGGGATGCGCCATTTGGACCGTTGCTGCAAAAGGGTTAACTACTCTTCCTTCCATCTGGACCAGAAACACAGCTGAAGAAAGACGACGCGTTGCCAAGCATTTAGCCGATTTATGTTGAGTTTCAGCAGGTCTGGCTCACTGAAACTAGAAGGAGGCCCTCCGTGCAGAAAATGATTAGGAGTCAGGACATCCAGATCAGCAGGATTTTCAGAGAGAGGTTCTAATGGCCTCGAAGTAATCACTGCAGCAATATTGTACTTCAGCGTCTGCAAATCGTCGGTCTTTAGTACAGCCGAGCCCACGACCCTATAAAAATGATACTTGGCGGTCTTAACAGAAGCTTCCCACAAGCCGCCAAAGTGGGGAGAACGGGGAGGGATAAACTTCCACTCAATGGATTCTGGAAGGCAAAAATCTAAGACAGCTCGCTGGTGCTCGTCACCAGAAAAAATTAGCTTGAAAAATAAGCCGGCGATTAGGACGAGTAGGAGGACCAAACCCTGAGGAAGCACTAAGCTCTTTAGTTCCCTCAACTGATTTTTGGCTGCAACGAAATTGGTGGCGTTGTCGGACCAGATCTGTCGAGGCTTCTTCCTGATAGAAATAAACCTCCTCAGTGCCTGCAGAAAGGCGGCGGTGGACAGATCCCTCACCAGCTCTAAATGGACGGCCTTTGTCGTGAAACAAATGAATACGCAAACCTCCGACATATAGATGAAACGACCGCAAAAATCGATACCGGTTACATCGAAGACTTGATAACCTCACATTCGGAAGATCGCCCATTACATGCTCCAACAAACGAGGTTTCATCCGAAAGAATCTCACACATTTATTTGTCGCCTTGAGCACAGTTTTTCTCCCCCCCAATCGGCCAATACTGAGAAGGTATCATCGCCAATAACGATCGAGGTCCAGCGTGCAGGTTGCGGGTGACGAACATCGTAATCTAAGGATGAATTCTTGAGACGCCCGTCTACTCGAAGCAATCCAAACTGATCCAAAAAGGGGGATAACGAAGCCAGCGAACTGGAGGAGGCAACCATTCCATTTGTCTGCAACGTCCTTATTTCATTCCAAAAGAGCGCACTGAACTGCCCACAAAAGCATGCGAGTCCCCGCCTTGAGATCATGAACGGTAATTCCTTTATGCCGAACCCGTCGGGCAAACTTATAGACGTAAGCAAACACTCGCTGAAGAGCTGGAAAGGAGTTTACGTATTTGCATATCGCCATGAGGTCTGTATATGGCGAAAACTGAAGGGCGAAGCTCTAAATCTGGCTTCTCGACTACTACCGTCACAGGGCAGTGCTCCTGTGTCTTTAACCGATAGGGCGGACCCTGACACTATAAGGGCCCCACGAGGCAAGATATCTGCTGGATTTTCCAACGTAGGCACATATCGCCACTCCATGGAACTCGTCAGATTTTGGATGGTTGACACGCGGTTAGCGACAAAAACATTAAACCTGGCAGGCTCAACTCGAATCCACGATATCACGGTTGAAAAGTCCCACCAACAAAAATACTTTTCTCTGTAAGCGCCTAGACTATAAACCTCTGCCATCAATCTTGCCAACAACTCAGCTCCAGCCAGCTCCAACCAGCTCCAACTTCGGCACAGTTAACGTCTTAAGAGGCGATTCTCGAGATTTCGCACATAGAAGGCGGCTCTCAGCCCCTGGCGACCTGAAAACTATGTAGACACATGCTCCGTAGGCTTCAATGGTGGCGTCACAAAATCCATGAATCTCCACAAGTGCTCCTGACGTAAGTGCCTGGCGAGGAAATTCAACACGTTGGGTGTGACTGAAGCTCCGGGCGATCTCATGCCACTCGGAGTAAAAACCCTGAGGTAAGCTTTCATCCCAAGAAAGATGCTCTCGGCACAGCTTCTGCAAGAATATTTTTGCTTTAGTAACCACTGGACCAACAAGGCCCAGCGGATCGTATAACCGCGCTATTGATGATAGGACAGAACGTCGAGACGGCTTCGAAGTGGACTGAAAAGAAGAAAACGAAAGCAGCAGCTGATCTCTGGAAGGATCCCAAGCCAATCCTAACGTGTTCGTGAAGTTGCTGCCGTCATCAAAAGTTAGCTAAGTGTCCCGATCCTCTTAAGGCACGCAGTCCAACACGCTAGGGACATTGGAGCACACAGTGATATGGCAGAAAATATTTGCAATCTCGATTCAACTCCGGCGGAACCAGGGACATATGACCTAGGTTAAGATACTCCTTTACTGAGTGCGCAGTTCGGGCTGATGAGACAGTTTCCTCTCCAACGACTGGAAGCGACGTAGAGCCTGTGAGTATGAATCACCCAATAAACCGGAGTTGTGTTTAATTGGTATCCTGACTGTATAGGCACCACCTTCTAACCGCACGAAGTTTTTAACAAAGTGACTATGGCAATCCAGTTCTTCCTATGACGCCTTCACAATCGGATCGGTGCAGGTTTTCACATCCCAGAAATGTCGAAGAAGTTGATCGAGCCGCTCATCTAAACGCCCCTTTGGGCAGATCAGTCCTGACCGCTCAGCAGCCATGAGAACCTTGCCATTGTCAGGACCTCCGCCTCCACAAACAAGCCAACCGAGCCGAGATTTTTGTATTGAGGGCAAACCAGGAGACAAATGAATTTGCCCGACACAAAGCAGCTCGTAAAATAACCATCCGAAGCTGCGGCTGGTGAAAATGAGGATCTGCTAACTTTACATTGGCAGGAATTTTCCAAGAGCTGACGTCTAATGCAAAATTGGGCTGAAGGTCAGTGATGATGGAGGCTACGATCGCAGTTACTTGCGCCGAGTAGTCAGAGCCAATGCTCTGACCCAATCCCAATCCCAAGCCCAATCCCAATGATTGCAAGCTGACTTGCACAGAAAACCTATCAGTAGAAATCCCTGCGCCTCCTATACCGGATACAGTCACCTATACAGTCCTTATCTTCCGCAGCACAGCTGGTCCGCCAGCCTTGAAGTGACTAGATGCACCTGCGAACCAGAATCGAGCAGCGCTCGGCAGGGCAGTAGAACTCCGGAGCGGTTCCTGACCAGAATATTGGCAGTGGCTAGCAGCACCACATTACCAAAACGATCCTTGGCAACGAGAGAATTGATGGCAGCGGACGCTGAACCAGAAACGGCGGACGCCCTCGAGAGAGGGGTGTTGGCCTTGAGCTGAAGAACTGCCACCAAAATGCAGCAGACGCATGCACGGCAGCTTGACGCATTGCAATACCGAAATAAGTGCCCAAATCCAAGGCGTAAATCCAGTCACCTAAGCTTTAAAACCTTGGGCAGGAGTTTATTATGTGAGAATGGACATCATAGATCATACATGTAGAAGAGTTGGTAATGGCAAATGCAGATATACCTGGATGAAAGGGCCAATGTCCTCCTACTGCAAGGTTTGGTGCATTTGATGTCGTCGGCAAATCCAAATCCAAATCCAAAGTCCGGCATCTCTGCTTAAGGAAACTGCCGATGGATTCCCACGTTAAAACGGAATCCAAGGAATCCGAGCCAGCTTGCATTTCCTTCCACTTAGACTGCGTGACATCTTTTGCAACAGCACTTGGATTATAGTGCAGCTAGCAATCTGCTTCGTTATGCCCATGCTGGCAAGGTCTCGCATATGCGAATTAAATGTATCCGAAAGCTCGTGAAGCCTGGTATTATATCATTAATATGAGCTTGAACAATAAGCCTGCGGTTACTAAACATTTTGTTTAACAGCTCCAATGCAATAAAAATCAATGAAGGAGAGACAGGAGTGAATGAAGGCGAAAAATGATTTACAACAAAAATTTACAACTTTATACAAAAATGATTTATTACTTTATTATTTTAGGTATATAAATCTAATCAGTTCATTCAAACATAGTGACAACTGGCTTATGATAACTTAAGTAAGATACAAAACTGCATCAATAGTCGTATTGAATCTTGATGTAGACATCGTTGCGTCGTTATTAATTTTTCAATCAAATTCTTCAAGGAGAAATTCTGTCAGTGGCTCTGATTTATTATCAGAAAAGTTGATGTTAAAATCACCGGCCAAAATTAGGGGAATTTCATACAAATTTGTAGTACTATATCTCCGAAGAAGTCGAGAACCTTCTTTAGTATATTCTAATAGGAGTCTATGGATAAACTCTTGGATATCTACAATTTTTTGATTCGGTTAAACGTAGATGATTGCCAGGACCACCTTGATAACGTTTTCCAATAAACACTGAGCCGCACAAAGGTCCGCAACGCTTTTATGTCAAACAGAAAAGTCCTGCAGTTTTTTGGAAATCATCTCCATGTTCGGCGTTACGATTCTAGTTATATCACTCATATTGTGATTTATTGCTACACCCCCTGCACGAACAGTATCACGTTTGAACTGAATGATGCAATTGAAGTGGGGTATATTACATTGCTGATCATTACCCAACTACGTTGGGTAATATTGCTCTTACATATAAAGACAGGATTTTAAATAAATATAAAAGAACCTGTAGCAGCATAGATTTCTTAAGATACTTAATAGCTCGGCTAAATTTCACCGTGCATAACGCTGAATGTTATAAAAATTATATTCGCCGCTGTCGGATTCAGTTCACTCAGGATCCAAAGCAGTTTTATAACTTAGTAAACACGAAGCGTAAACATGTATCTTTTCCTTCCCTACTTACGTATCAAAATTTATCAGCGACTTCGGATCAGGCCATTGCGGATTTATTCGCAAAATTTTTCCAAACAACTTATTTACCTCCTAACACTTCAGATCAGCCATACGCTTACAACATTCAACCAACTAATAGTATATTTGTTCCATTTCTTTCTGAAAACAATATACTATTAGATCTTCAAAAGGTAAAACCAGTTTATTCGCCAGGCCCCGACGGAGTACCAGCCTGTGTGCTAAAATACTGTGCTAGGGCTCGGAGCAAACCTCTTCAAAAACTTTTTAACTTATCTTTGGAATCTTCGATTTTCCCCTTTAAATGCTTTCTTCCCCGTCAAATATGAAAACCTCCATTTTAAATTACCTACAAGAGCATACTAATTCTTCCTCGTTTTCTTTATAATCCTTCTATTTAAACTTATATTTACTAACTCGAATATATTCCCGCGATTCGAGACGTACGTTATGCGGCAGGCGACCCTCGGTCGGTTGGGCGGGAGGTGGGCTGTACGTATGCAGTGGGAACCGCGATGGATGGTCGATGTTCTTAATTCAATAGGCACAGCAAAAGGCTGACTCTGCTTTGAATTGCTAAACTGGCATTTTTTTCCTCCCTTTTCTACCGACTTTTGGTGAACCCCAAAATTCAAGCCAGACTCGGCAAATGTTGTTGTCTTCATCAAAGTCCAAATGAACTAATTTGGCATCTGCCCCATTCACAATTTCATCAGTCACATCAATGTTCGCATATCAATAATATTTTCCTTTTACGAAAGTTACTTGGTACGGTAGTCCACCGGTATCGATAACACTCTTTTTGTGCAATCTGACGCGACAAGTAGCTTCATGTTCAGCTGTTGAAATAACTTTATCGGGATCTCCTTGTAAAATTTTATTATTGTAGGTATCGACGGCGTGATTTGTGTGGTGTGTGTAAACGAACACCGTTAGGGCACAATCTAAGGTCATCTTCTTTTGTGTAAAACCTTGATTCAATTGGCTGCAGTTCTGATGGCTCTGATATATCGCCGTTTCCTATTTTCGGCAGTATTGAAGAAAATTGCGAATTGTCCTGTCTAATAACTTAAATAATAACTTAAATGAGCTGGTAAAGCTTGAGACTTCGCCACATATGAGGTCCAACCATTGTTCTAATTGGCTTGTATATTAATGTGGCTCTAACAGGTGGCGCCTGACGTAAATCCCCAATTAAAATTACGTCTATACCTCCAAAATCCTGATTATGATTTCCCGTAATTTGCTTCAGGCGCAAATCTATTTTAGACAATAATTCTGAACCTATCATGGTGATTTCATCGATAATCAGTACCCTGATGTATCGAAAAAGCGATCTATATAGATGCAACATCTCACCGCATCAAAATCGATTTCCGTAAATTTCATTGGCATCAATGTTATTGTATTACGCGATGGTAAAAAGGGGGCTCCAAATCGACAATTATCTTTTTTCCCAGGAATCAATTATTTGTAACACGTGAAGGTGTGTTTATGAGCATTTCCAGCCATAAAAGTATGTTGGGTCGTTATTAATTTTTAAATCAAATTCTTCAAGGAGAAATTGTGTCAGTGGCTCTGATTTTTTATCAGAAAAGTTGATGTTAAAATCACCGGCCAAAATTAGGGAAATTCATACAAATTTGTAGTACTATATCTCCGAAGAAGTCGAGAACCTTCTTTAGTATATTCTAATAGTACTCTATGTATTAACTCTTGAATATCCTGGTAGATGACTACCAGGACCACCGTGATACCGTTTTCCAATACACACTGAGCCGCACAAAGGTCCGCATCGCTTTTATGTTCGGCGTTACGATTCTAGTTATATCACTCATATTGTGATTTATTGCTACACCCCCTGCACGAACAGTATCACGTTTGAACTGAATGATGCAATTGAAGTGGGGTATATTACATTGCTGATCAATACCCAGCTACGTTGGGTAATATTGCTCTTCAGAATAATTGCGTCATCTAAATCGGCGTAATGATTTTTAAGACTTTGTACATTGAAAGTAAACGAGACACCTTTTTTATTGCTAATGACGTCGACGATAACTTGCGCTCTTGTTTTCAGTGTATTTAAGGACAGCCTCTTGAATTCTGCCAATAACGAAGAAGTTGATGTTGCTTGTCTACGATTATTTATTATAAAATTATTTTTATTATAATTGTTTGATAACAATATGTTATTAATTATATAATTCTATTTCATATTTTTAAATATTTTAACATTGTTTAAGTTATTTTATTAGCTCCCATGTTCAACTTAATGTTTGAACATCCTGCAAGGGACCACAAAAGTGCTTGACTTGTGTTTACATTTTAAATTAATTATTATTTTCATTCGATTTCTTAGTGGACTGTAATATATATATATTTTTTTTTGTTTTTAAGGGAAGATGTAAGGGAAGAAAACTTTTTGTTTTTTTTTTTAGGTATAGCTGTTCTTTTTTGTGTTATATTTCATTATTACTTAATTATATGTATAAAACCATAACATTATACAATAAACATATAAAATAAGCATTTTTGTTTTAATCATTGGGCAATGCTGTAGCTAAAAATTGTCTTCTCGACTTTGATTTTCTTAAATAGGATATAATAAGTAAAGTTATGATTATTATTACCAAAATTATCGAGCTATGACCTGACACATGATGAAAGTCGATATTTTTCAAATTTAAATTTTGTGCTTTCAAATCTTCTTTTTGTTTGGCCAGGTGAGCAATTTCTGCTGTATGATTCATAACAGGAGGCTTTAGAGGGTACCAAGCTATTCTCGGAATCTCTTGTATTTTTCCTATGTAAGCCGAAGCTAATGCTTCTTGACTTTCCTAGAGTCCACCTCGCTGGAAAGCATCTATCATCTTTTAATATAACTATTTGACCTTTTTGTATATTCAAAGAATTTCTTTTCCATTTATATCTTTGTTGCACAATATTTAAATAGTCATCCGGATCTTTTTTAGTAACTTTTTTAAAATTCGTTTCACCTATTTCTGTTTTTATGTCATTGCTATCCTCTTCTTCTACCTTCCAATATCGGTCCATTTGTTTGATCATGATATTGGTTGCTACGATTGAATTACTACCCCTGGATTTCGTGCATCCTGGCACTGTCCATCCAAAGATAGTTTTTTGCCCAAGAAGCATACCCTCTTTGGTTATCTCCGGCAGTTAAATTTGTGGATATAAATCCGCACCAATTACCAGGCCAATTCGACCAGGTTTGTCGAAATTGCGATCCGCTAAATAGAATCCTTTCCAATCCGACTTATTTATAAAAATTTTATTTGTGGGAAGACTTTTCATTAATTTTGGCAAAACAATTGCGTTTGTGCTCACTTCTTTTGAATATTTAATATTATTTTTGATTGTTAATTTTAATTTGTGATTTGAAGCACAGGCACCTGTTGCTGAGACTCCACTTATTTCAGTGTGTGCTTTTATTTTTGGCAACTTAAGTTTTTGTGCCGCTTCTTCAGAAATTAGAGTGCTTTGTGACCCATTGTCAATCAATGCTCTAAATTTCCCGAATTTACCATCGTGACCTTTAATCTGAACATACGCCGTGGCCAACGACGCTGGTTCAGAGGTCATGCATGTATTTACATTCTCTTTTTTAAAATGTAACATGCTATAATGTAATTTTTGACAATACGAGCATACTAGCTCGCTGGTACATTTTGTGTTTGAACTGTGCTTCAAACATCTATAACACACATTCAATCATATATTTGATTTTAACTGTGGACTTAATGCTTTAAATTTATAGCAAGCAATTAATTGATGCCCGGGCATTTTGCACATCGGGCATGTTTGTGTGATTATTTGTGTGATTATTTTGTACCATTTTTCTAGTTGGTAACTCATTTCCAACTGATGTCAACAAACTAAGCCGTTGATCTAAAAATTCTAATGACATTTTTCAAATTTTGAATGTCATTTGACTTTTTTACTTGGCCCTCATATTGTTGCAGAGCCTCAATACTAAATTTCTTTATAATAATATGCGCAAAAATGCAATCTGATCCTTTGGTTAGATTTGCTTTGAGACGTATCATATAAATTGATTCATTTATAGAATCAATTGTATTTTTTTAAATGCCTGTATGAGTCCAAATTTATTTTTGGAAGATCAATCAGGCGATTCAATTGGTCTGAAAATATTTTTCTATTATTCTCATACCTTTTTTTGAGCAACTCCCAGGCTGCATCATAATTATTGCCTGAGCCAAGCAATAAATGGGAGACCACATTTCGTGCTTCCCCTTTTAGAGCACTTTTAAGGGGGCATGCGCACTTGGAGGGCCAAAAAATAGGCATTTTTTCCGAATTTTTTTCTCGTAAACTATTGAATTCTTTTGAAATATCGTTTTATTATGTGAAAGTACATTATTTTAACTTAAATTTGAAAAAAAAAAGTAGAAAATATTTAGGGGTTTCAAAGTTATGCCCCGTCGAAGTGAGGTCCATCCGAAAAAGGCAAGTTGCGGTGACCAACACTGTGAAAAACTGGATAGTCTGAAATCAAAAAATGAAACGGATTTACATTTATTAAAAGTAAATCTAGTACTTAATCGAAGGATATTAAAAAAAAAATATATTTGACAAAATGGCGACCTTTCAAAGTTGAAAAATAGTTTTTCGTCAAAAAAATCGGTAGTTTTTCAGCTGTAAAAAAAAAATTTTTGCATAAAAAAAAAATCCTTCGATTAAGTACTAGATTATTATGTAATAAAAGAGCATGCTAAATTTCAAGACAATCGGGTCACTAGTTTTCGAGTAAGAGTGGTCACCGACTTTGAAAACGTAGTTTTGAGAAAAACGTGTTTAAAGTTTCAACTCACCATTACGCTTACCGGACGCCCCTCCCTTTCAACATGTGTATCTCACTGAATTTTCACCGGATCATTTCAAAATTTTGTGGACACATTTCTAAATGTATATACTTTAACAAAATGCAAAAAAAAAATCGATTTTTTGAAATTTACAAGTGCGCATGCCCCCTTAAGATAACTTAGCTTCAAGGATGGACTTAAATCTATTCTTGAATGCACAAGCTCCTTGAATAATTCATAAAAATGGTCCCAATCTTTGGAGTTTCCAAAGAAACTGGGAACCTCAATTTTTGGTAGGGTAGGTAGTTCGTCCATTTTAGGATTACTACCTTCTACCTTTTCTAATCGACCCACATCGATTTTATTATTCATGAGCTCAATGTGTATTTCCACATCTTCTCTATTATTTTGGGCATATATTTATTTTTTAGGCCTTCAATATTTATTAAGTCGGACACAGTTTCTACTCTGCTGAGAAACATTTTTAATTTTTTAATTCTTATCGGATTTCTATATAAGTTTGCTCGAGGTAATCCTCGAGATTCTTTATGGCACCCTCCAACCTAGAAAATAGCTCATCCTGGCCAACTATTTTTTTAATTTTTTCCTTAGCGGACTTGAATTTTGATAGCATGCTATTAAAATGATTTTTAGTAAAATATTCGTGCTCTACAGCACCAAGTTGAACCAAATGATTAGGTTCGTACAGGCTCTAAGCTCGATGTTTTTAAGTGATTCCCTATCCTCTTCTAAATAAGAATTTTTTGCGAGAAGCGCATCTATTTGCCGGGTGAGACGCACCTGGTCTTCTACCATAGCGATTTTTTCTTTTGTCGACATATTGGATTTTTTTTTTTTAATTAAAATTATATTTCAGTTATAAAACTAAAAAGTTATAAAACTAAAAGACCAAACTTGCCGATGAATATAACTTCTGCTGTTGGTTTGGTGTTTTTTTTTTGTCGCTGCGCTGTTGATGCTGCTTCTTCTTGGGGTGTTGTCACTGCTGCTGGCTGATGTTGCTGTTGAAATTGGTGTCGCTGCGGATATTGCTTCTGCGTGGGTGACTTGTTTCGGCCGATATTGCTCCTGATGTTGCTCGGATGTTGCTTCTGCTTGGGGTGCTTATTGCTGCTTTAACTGATGTTTCTGTTGATGTTAGTGTCGCTGCGGATGTTGCTTCTGCGTCACTGTTGCTGTTGCTATTGCTGATGTTTTTTTTTTGTTTTTTATTTCGTTTTTTATTTTTCCCATTTTAAAAAATTTTTTTTTTTTTTAAGTTTGTTTGTCCACAATTTACTCTTCTTTTAAACTTTTCCGATGTAGGGCCTCGGATACGCTAACACACAATTTTTATATTTTATATATTTTTATATGTATTTTTATTATTCCGGTGTCGTTCCAGAAAAATCACGATAGAAGGAAATATTTATTTATTTTTGTTTTTCCTTTGTATTCAATTATGCTCATTGGCCTTTATATGATTTTATTCTCTGTGTTTCTTACCTCTTGAGGGAAACAACAGAGGACTACGATATTTAAACTGAGCTCTATTTTACTCAGATTGCAGCCTTATTTTTTAGCTACCCTGGGTTGAGAATTTTAATTTTTTCTACAGCCACTTATAGGTGCCAGTTTTTAAACCTGAGTCTCTTACCACAGGGGGGAAAACGTCAGAGTGTCTCGAAGGACCAAATGTTAAGAGAAGCCCCGTAAATAATCGTGTTACTCCAATGAGTTCCGTTTAAAAACTGTTTTTATTTCTTACACTTCTATTACAAGAAACATACATGAAAATCCTAAATCTATTTAAAACTACTTATCAACGGACTGCACGCTGACATGCTATGTGACCCTTTCTTAAGTGCATCAAGTGCACCACATAAATATTTGATTAGACTGCAGGAGACCGTCTCTCAAACCATGCTGTTGATTACTTATTCCCATGGGTCCGATCTCTTACATTCTATGTTTGGAATTCTTATCGTGTTCAATGCTTGAACAACCACTAAAACTTCAGATCAGCAATACGATTACAACATGCAACCAACTAATCGTATATTTGTTCCATTTCTTTCTGAAAACAATATATTATTGGATCTTCAAAAGGTAAAACCAGTTTATTCGCCAGGCCCCGACGGAGTACCAGGCTGTGTGCTAAAATACTGTGCTAGGGCTCGGAGCAAACCTCTTCAAAAACTTTTTAACTTATCTTTGGAATCTTCGATTTTCCCCTTTAAATGCTTTCTTCCCCGTCAAATATGAAAACCTCCATTTTAAATTACCTACAAGAGCATACTAATTCTTCCTCGTTTTCTTTATAATCCTTCTATTTAAACTTATATTTACTAACTCGAATATATTCCCGCGATTCGAGACGTACGTTATGCGGCAGGCGACCCTCGGTCGGTTGGGCGGGAGGTGGGCTGTACGTATGCAGTGGGAACCGCGATGGATGGTCGATGTTCTTAATTCAATAGGCACAGCAAAAGGCTGACTCTGCTTTGAATTGCTAAACTGGCATTTTTTTCCTCCCTTTTCTACCGACTTTTGGTGAACCCCAAAATTCAAGCCAGACTCGGCAAATGTTGTTGTCTTCATCAAAGTCCAAATGAACTAATTTGGCATCTGCCCCATTCACAATTTCATCAGTCACATCAATGTTCGCACATCAATAATATTTTCCTTTTACGAAAGTTACTTGGTACGGTAGTCCACCGGTATCGATAACACTCTTTTTGTGCAATCTGACGCGACAAGTAGCTTCATGTTCAGCTGTTGAAATAACTTTATCGGGATCTCCTTGTAAAATTTTATTATTGTAGGTATCGACGGCGTGATTTGTGTGGTGTGTGTAAACGAACACCGTTACGGCACAATCTAAGGTCATCTTCTTTTGTGTAAAACCTTGATTCAATTGGCTGCAGTTCTGATGGCTCTGATATATCGCCGTTTCCTATTTTCGGCAGTATTGAAGAAAATTGCGAATTGTCCTGTCTAATAACTTAAATGAGCTGGTAAAGCTTGAGACTTCGCCACATATGAGGTCCAACCATTGTTCTAATTGGCTTGTATATTAATGTGGCTCTAACAGGTGGCGCCTGACGTAAATCCCCAATTAAAATTACGTCTATACCTCCAAAATCCTGATTATGATTTCCCGTAATTTGCTTCAGGCGCAAATCTATTTTAGACAATAATTCTGAACCTATCATGGTGATTTCATCGATAATCAGTACCCTGACGTATCGAAAAAGCGATCTATATAGATGCAACATCTCACCGCATCAAAATCGATTTCCGTAAATTTCATTGGCATCAATGTTATTGTATTACGCGATGGTAAAAAGGGGGCTCCAAATCGACAATTATCTTTTTTCCCAGGAATCAATTATTTGTAACACGTGAAGGTGTGTTTATGAGCATTTCCAGCCATAAAAGTATGTTGGGTCGTTATTAATTTTTAAATCAAATTCTTCAAGGAGAAATTGTGTCAGTGGCTCTGATTTTTTATTAGAAAAGTTGATGTTAAAATCACCGGCCAAAATTAGGGAAATTCATACAAATTTGTAGTACTATATCTCCGAAGAAGTCGAGAACCTTCTTTAGTATATTCTAATAGTACTCTATGTATTAACTCTTGAATATCCTGGTAGATGACTACCAGGACCACCGTGATACCGTTTTCCAATACATACTGAGCCGCACAAAGGTCCGCAACGCTTTTATGTCAAACAGAAAAGTCCTGCAGGTTTTTGAAAATCATCTCCATGTTCGGCGTTACGATTCTAGTTATATCACTCATATTGTGATTTATTGCTACACCCCCTGCACGAACAGTATCACGTTTGAACTGAATGATGCAATTGAAGTGGGGTATATTACATTGCTGATCAATACCCAGCTACGTTGGGTAATATTGCTCTTCAGAATAATTGCGTCATCTAAATCGGCGTAATGATTTTTAAGACTTTGTACATTGAAAGTAAACGAGACACCTTTTTTATTGCTAGTGACATCGACGATAACTTGCGGTCTTGTTTTCAGTGTATTTAAGGACAGCCTCTTGAATTCTGCCAATAACGAAGAAGTTGATGTTGCTTGTCTACGATTATGATGAAAACTGAATTGTGTTGGGTCAATATGAGGTGTAACAATGAACAAACCTTTGATGCTAGTTACACGAGAGAGTGCAACATAAACTAGTTGCTGAGGATGAGTCTCGTCATTGTTGAAGAGTTGAGTTTCCATTAAATATTCTTTTTTCTTCGCTATGGCTCCAAGTTTGTTGAATGTTGCGTATTGTATATCAGCATTAATGGCAGAATGAGGATCATTCACTAATCGCTCATAAGGATCAGCTTCGAAGATGACGTTGGCTTCTTTCCTCAACTGCTGCTCTTCTTCATCTTCTCTACCTAACGCTCTGCCAAGTCCCACAAATATGAAAATTCATATACTATGTACAAAGATTATAAGCACAGTCAAGTTTGACTTTTTGAAACCTGGAGATGCCATCCAAGTCCCTTATTGATGTTTCTGAGATGGTGGATATTTTTTGCCTTGCAACGTCCTGGTTCTGATCGGGAGCACGCACTGTCTATTGCCGGCCTAGCTCAGGGCCAGAGGGAGGGTTCTTGTGCTTTCCCAAATCAGGGTTACCAAATAAAAGAAGTCTTCGACAGTGCTAAATAAAGGGGGTGGCCAAAGTTGTGGGGGAATAGGGAATGAGAATACCAGCTTGGAGAACTCAGGTTTAATAGATCTCCTCTTTACCCGCCCTTCCTTGTTGCTTGTTGCATTACCCCACTGAAAATATTTAGACGCGATTCATTATATCTTCATTACTTAAATATATTCAACATGGGCATTTCAGCGTTTTGTTCATTATTCCTAATATAATAACATTCTAATCCTAACTCAATATTATTAGTTAAAAGCAAAAGCCTTTCAGCGATCAATTTACGAATTTACGTTGTTTTGAATTTACAAAATTAAGAAATATAATCTACTTTATGATACTTAAATGAACTGACTTTACTCCATCCTGAATGTTCATATACATATATCTTGTTTATATTTCATTCTAAGACATATTCTTCAAATTGTTGCGGCTATGCCGTACTTACAGCTCGTCCCTCGAGGTCAGCAGGCCTGTCGACTTCCGATGCAGCTATTTATATATTCTAAATCAAAGTCTTACTACATAATAAGGTATATATATATGTAAATATTAACGGATGTGGTACTTAATTAAATTACGAAGGCAAAATTTTGGAAAACTTAAAAGTAATAGAAATTAACAATAATGACTCAAAATGCTATGCCATTTTACATTTTCTACAGTGGCAGAGCTAGTTTGGCAAACAAAACGGTGTGCTTTACAAGTTAGCGATTTTCGTTATAGATTCTTATCTTGGGGAAATAATGGATCTACGGCCGCAGCATGGTAGAGAGCAGACTCCAATCCTCGAGAGTTTTAACGTTGAGGCGGGAGGAAAAGGGGGGTTGATTCCAAGCCTCACCATGCAGGGGGTGAGTTTTATATAACCTCCGTTACATTATCTTCAAATCGATCCTCTGCGTTATTTTCTTCTATCGGCTTCTGATTTTCTTTCTTATATAATATATGTTTATATAGCTCGGCCAAATACCAGGCCACCATGGCTCTGTGAAATACACGGCAATTTTTCTTTTTCACCTGATTTGGCCGAGCCAAATTGAAGAATTTAAACTGCAAATCTTGATTGCACTTGAAACACTTGAAACTGGTATAAGAGTCACAATAAATTCACTTGTGATTTTAAATATATTTCTTGGGGGTCACGTGTGATTACGTAATACCACGTGATTATCGAGCAGTAAAGTAGAAATCTTTGCTCTTAATTAACCAACCGCGAAAGTCCAAGTGTCGTTCGAAGTGAAGTGAGCTTTAACGGGTTCAATTAATTGCATGGGAAAGATGGGAATGTAGGTACCGGAGTCGTAGGCACTGAATGTATAAAAGTTCTGACTTAATCTACCTGGATTCTGCAAGGGACTGATCGGGTTGAGCAGGCGCTTGCTGTGATCAGATGGTAAGGGGTTTCGGCTGATTCCGTATCGGCCGGTCCTACTTGTGGTCCGTTTCAAGGGAGCAATACTACACGAAGTAGGTTAGAAAACGAATGTTCTACTTGTGGTCCGTTTACACAGGAGCCACTAGAAGTAGGTTCGTTGACGAAAGTTCTACTTGTGGTCCGTTTACACAGGAGCCACTCGAAGTAGTTTAGTTTTAAGAGAGTCCTACTTGTGGTCCATTTTACATAGGAGCAACACTTGAAGTAGGTTGGTTTATTTAAGAAAAACAATTCTTATATAAGATGCTAAATTATATATAAACTAAGTCTAGGGATGAAAGTCGAAGTTAAGGTTGGAACGTGTTCCAATGTTAATGCCAATGTCACCCACCTCTACTTGTCAGGCATTTCGGCTTAGCGAGCTGGCTTTGCTTGCTTCGGTCAGTCGATCATTCTTCCCGCTGATAATGCTGATTCTAGATATGCTGATACTAGTGCCGGGTTAGTAGGTTGGATATTGTTTTGTGCTTATTGCTAATAGGTAAGTGGGTTTGTATATTGCACCATGCTGATGCATATTGATTGGATCAAATTACTAAGTGTGCAATTAGGGTAGTAGGTCTTGGCACTAGGTACCAACAGTTGCAATAAAATCAAACAAAAAAGACGCATAACCACTATTTATTAAAAGCAATAGACAAGCTTTTTCTAACAGTTGTGATGTGCTAAAACAAAAACTAGTGCATTGTTTTTTAAATAAATAAGTCGCCACGAAATGAGCTTATTGAGCAACGATCAAAAGAACGAGCGTAGAAGCTCTGTGAACCAAAGAAACGGCTTCTACTCTTACTGTTCAACCCGCAATATCGAAATGGAAAAATTGTCGAAAAAGACCAAACCGGTTCTACACGCAGCATTATATCGGCCGATTTGCCTGTTAGTGGACGCGTATTATGCGGGTAAAGAACATGGCAGCTCGCGCACCCGGTGGGAAGGGGGTACTAAAGAGTACTGCCTGGTAACAACCGTCGACATTAAGAACTTCTTTAACACAGCGAACTAGTTGCGTACGTTAGAGGCGCTGATGAGGATGAACATACCAGGGTACCACCTAAGGATGGTGGACAGCTACCTGAGCTATAGAACTCTGCTATTCGATAAGAATGAGGGTCGCAAAGAGCGCGAGGTCACCGCTGAAATGCCCCAAAGCTCTGTGCTGGGGCCACTGCTCTGGAATGCGATGTGCGATGGTGTTCTCCGAATTCCAATGGCCGAGGGAACATCCATAATTGGATGTTGCAGTGGTAGTCGTGGCGAAGACAGTCGGGGATGTGGAAGCTATTAGGAACCGTGCGATTGAAAAAGTGGAGGCTTGGCTGTCCACCGCCGGCCTACAATTGGCACCGCACAAGACGGAGGCAGTGCAAATTTCGAGCCGGAGAAAAGGGGAAACGGCGACGGTCCGCGTAGGAGGAGTGGCCATCACCTCAAGGAGGGCCATCAAGTACCTCGGAGTGATGCTGGATACGCGGCTCACATTCACAATAGGGCAAGTGAGACGACTAGGGCACCCTCGCGCATGCTTCTAAACACAAAAGGGCCGAGGCACGAAAGGCGTGGTAAGCTCGCTGATACTTTATGCCGCCCCGTTGTAGGCAGAGGAAATGACCGGGGGAGATATGGCGCGGGGCATTAAGGCCGACTATCGGCTTTGTGCGACACGCACGTTATGCGTCTTCAGGACGCTGTCGGACGACGCGGCGCTCGTGATCGCCGGTCTCATTCCGCTACGGGAACTATTCCGGGGGAGGTCGGAGCTGGCCGAGACGGTCCAGTATGAAACCACGATGGTGTCGGCTGGGAAGACATCGGCGAGAGCCAAAAGCCTGGCCAACTGGCAGAGCTCATGGGAGAATTCCACAAACGGACGCTGGATGCACAGGCTCATTCCGGATGTGGGAGTATGGACCGGAAGGAAGCACGACGAGGTGGATTTTTACCTCACTCAGGCCCTTAGTGGACACGAGAAGCTTTTCGAAGCGATTTGGGCACGAAAGAGATGATGGCTGCTCCTACCATGTCCTCTTCGGCTGTCGGCGCTTCGACGAGGACCGCGTCAACCTTCAGGAGAGCCTGGAGGAGACCTTCTCACCAGAAAGCATGGTTCCACTAATGCTGCAGACAGAGCGCAAATGAGAAGCCACAGCCAGGTTTGTGGCCAAGGCTTTGAAGGAGCTGAGAGCCCTGGGGAGGGCGCGTAATGGAGGGGAGAACTAGGTTGCAGGAGTTGTGCGAAGTATTGCTTCACGGCCGTACCACACAACACACCATCAAGCTCTTCTGGTCTCAAAAAGAAATATAAATAAGTAATATAAATAAATAAATTATAAAGTAATATAAATAATGTACTGGTAGAAAAATTTTAAAATAAAATAAAAACTAATAAATAAAAAACGAATTAAAAAAAAAAAACGTTTCGGCAGGTCCTACCTGCGGTCTGTTTCACATGAGCAACACCCGACGCAGGTTAGGTATAAGTACCACGAGAAGGTAGTGAGATTACGAGAGATTTCATGTAAGTCCTACTGATTTCACGGGAGCATCACTCTAAGTAGGTTAGTTTTAAGTACCATGAGATGATACTGAGTAACGAACCGATTTACTCTGCATTTGCATCTGTCTTTATTATAGACCAAGTGATCTTTTATAAGATCTGAGAATTACATATTTTGTGGCTCAACTATGGTTAGCTGGTCAATTTAATGAAACGCCCAATAAGATCAATGTTAAAGAAAGTACAAGCTAGGTACTAGTTCTGGGTCTGCTGACTCTGATCGCTTGGTATTGGCAAGCTCTGCTGAGCTCGCTGATTTTGGTCATTCCCTCCTCTGATATTGCTGATTTTTGTTTCTGACGCCTATGTTATTGTTCCGAAGTATGCTATGTGCGATAAAGTATTGTTCGCTATTAATTTCATATAAGTTCTTGGTTGTGCCAGCGGCGTCTCGCCAACCAATATAATGAGTTTGTTCCCTGTTAAATTTGGGTAAGGAATTTACTATCTCTAATGTAGTATCAGAACTAATATTTGGATCAATCGTCTGAACTTTATAATCTTCTAACGTATTATTTTTGTTTTGTAATTTGGCTGTTAAATCATCTATCTTCGTTGTTAAATTATTTAACTAAACATTAATAAATGTAGCTATCAATTGCATTGTTATACTTCTGCCAGATCCTATCCCAGTACCTATCATATGTGTGTTAGTTCCACCTCCGGTTGCCATATTTATATTTTCAAAACTTTTAATAATATCTTCCAGATTGTTTTTTAAAAATAATAACGGTATTAATTTACCACTCCAAGATATGAGATTTGATCATTTTTGAGTTGGAACTACCAAACTGAGCGGACGTACTTGCCCGAGCTCGGGGAAAACTGCAACGCCATAGTTACTGGGGTAACCCAATATAAGCGAATAGACGCATAACCACAATTTATTAAAAGCAATTGACAAACTATTGTTGTGATATGCTAAAACAACAACTAGTGCATTGTTTCAGCACATTGAGCAACGATCAAAAGAACGAGCTTAGAAGCTCAGTGAACCAAAGAAACGGCTTCTACTCTTACTTTTCAACCCGCGATATCGAAATGGAAAAATCGTCGAAAAAGAGCAAACCGGCTCTACTGACCGCTGAAGGCCATAGGGCACGGTCTTGCTCACCCGCTCTGCTCACTCCGACCCCCGCGTCATGGAGTTCGCAGTGTAAAACCCCCTCTCCAATGGCGGAACCAAATTTCGCACCAACAACAAGCAGTGCTGCAATTTCAGCAACCACAGCGACATCCACTGCAACTAAAAATACCGCGACATCAACGATTACAGCGAGTACAAAAACAACACCTTCGGAACGTGCCAAAACGGCCCCGGCCAGACAGACTGGACTGGATCGCTACATCCAATTTATGCGCGAGCTCAGCCCGCAAAGGAAACCGACAGGCATTAAAACAAAAATTAACCGCGTCCAGAAGATCGACGAAGAACCAGTAACATCCTGTAGTAAACGATTTGCCCTACTGGCGGAGGTGAACGAAAGGAAATGGGCTTTGCTACCAAGAACGTTAACATTCTAAATAAAAATAAAAAGCCACAACCACTCTTCTAGGTCGAGCTCGAGCCAAAAAGCAGGTCGCTGAAGAACGACGAAGTCCACCCAATCTATAAGCTGCAATATCTTTTCCATCGGAGAATCACAGTTGAAGAACCACATAAACGCAACGGACCAGTGCAATGCACTAACTGCCAAGAGTATGGACACACTAGGTCATACTGAACACTTCGGGCTGTCTGTATATTCTGCGGGGACACCCACAACGCCACTTACTGCTCCACAAACAAGGGCAGTACCGCGAAGAAATGTGCAAACTGAGGCGGCAACCATCGGCAAACTATAGAGGATGTATCGAAGATGAGTCGAAGAGTTGCATGCGTCAAGCGATCGTAACGCGCAACCAAAACCCACAGAATGTGTACATTGCATCAAAAACTACGCCAGACGTCTTCTTCGCCAAATCTACATCATACAGCGCGCACAATCAAAAATCTTGAGAACTATCACCGGGGCACCTTGGTATGTTCGCAACGAAAACATCCACCAGGATCTGAGCATCCTCGCAGTGAAAGACGAAATTCAGAAGCAAAAAGAGTCCTACAAAGAAATACTGTCTTCGCACCCAGATCCCCTCGCTCAGGGATTGACTCGGGTTTCTAGCAGATCCCGCCTGCGACGCAACGACCTTCCAACCCAGCAATCGATCATTAGGGCCGTCTAACTCTGTATTAGTCAACATAACTGTTAGTTAACTTAAAAATATAAGATTTGATGCACCTCTTGTTAGTCTCCCATAGAGAAGATTCAAGAAATAAAAGCAACGGGAAAAAAAAAGTGCAGAGGAAGGTGAATTAGTAGTGATAAAGGACTTGATAATCTGTATTGATTAATGGAAGCAAAGGGTACATAAACCGATTTGATGGTTTGTTGCCGAGTTGTTGTTGTTAATGAGTTCAGAATAGTTTTGTCTGAGACTGACTTTATTAATATAAAAGTTCCATATTTATTGCTAATTTGATACATGGATATTGCTTAGGTGGTAAATTAATGGAAATATAGCTGTTGGGCCTTGTGCCAGCATCAAATATCATAATTACACAGGCCAACAGCAAAAAATCTCCACGCATAATTTTACCTGCTCCATAACCTTTAGGCTCCCCTGAGCCAAAGTCCAGAACAAACATAGGTTCTATCACCCACAGTTTCCGCGGTACACCTAAGAGAAGAAATTGATCAAATTTTACCATATATTAAATTATGTAGGCCGTGTAATGGCGATGACCATCATTGTTTCTAGTACATATCATTTTTGAAATATATAATATGTGTACCGAAGAAAATTAAAAAATGGTATCTAGCAATCTAGGAATACTCATCCAACGTTTAAATATCAGATTTTCTACATTAATTTTTGGTCTTCTTTGATTTTTCCCCAAACATTTTTCTATGCAAGATTTTTATTTTCTTATTGAAATCAGTAGACCAGGATTTAAGGAAAAACTCGAAATAATTTTATTGAATTTATTATACTTGGTTAAATAATATTTTCGTCAATTAAATTTGAGTTTTTAATCTCATATTTTCAAAAAGTCATGGCTATCTAAAACTGTTTCTATGTTCAAAACGTATCTATTGCAGGTTCAGCTTGTTAAGTAAAACTTTACAGAAATTGTAGATGATTTATAAGTTGGTTGTCCATCAGAATCAGATTATTAGATCTCAGAAATAAGATTTTTAATATTTTTATTTGGGTTCAATTTATGCCTAAACTAGGCTGCTCCAAACAATTCCAAATCACAACATACGCAAAGCTCAACGCTACAATAACAATAAAGCGCATGCGAAACTGGAAGACAAAAAAGAGAATATCAGTGTATAATAACAGCTGCAGCTAAGCATTTTATGATTATTTCACATGCATTTTTTGGTGGCTGCTTAGCCCAACAATGTCCTTGGCCTTGGTTGAGAAATCTGTTGTTTTAGGCTCCTTCAATTTATTGTTATATCCATCCAAATTCGTTGCATTATCGCAATGTATCATCTAGAACTTTCCTCGACATCCACGGAACTGGCGGAGAGCGGCTAAAAAGGCGTCAGTTGTGATATCGCTTACCAACTCCAAATGAACTGCTTTCATTGAGAAACAACAAAATACTACGATATTAGCCTTGTCGGGTCGTATGCCTTGAATCTTGTGATGAATCCATATGGGGCCGCAGTAATCTAATCCAGAGTTATTGTTCTATCCATCCAAATTCGTTGCATTATCGCAATGTATCATCTAGAACTTTCCTCGACATCCACGGAACTGGCGGAGAGCGGCTAAAAAGGCGTCAGTTGTGATATCGCTTACCAACTCCAAATGAACTGCTTTCATTGAGAAACAACAAAATACTACGATATTAGCCTTGTCGGGTCGTATTCCTTGAATCTTGTGATGAATCCATATGGGGCCGCAGTAATCTAATCCAGAGTTAAAGAACGGGCGAGCCTGCGTGACTCGCTCGGCTGGGATTTTTCCCATAATTTGACTCATTAATTTGGGCTTCACTCTGGTAAATCGTACGCAGTTGTGTACAATGCTTCTCGCCATTGTTTTGTCTTTGATAATTGTGGGGGTCAAATAATCCAAGAAATTATTTTGTATCAGCGTTCACCAACGATAGTCGGTAATGCCGAACGTAGGGTATGGAGTTTAGCGACAAAAAGTGCAACATAATCGTCCCGCTCTGGCACACGGAGACACCTTGTTACGCTCTCTTTCTGGCATACGCATGCGAGAGCGCTGAGAGACAGATACAAATAAAGATCAGTTATTGTCCCGTTATTGGAAGTATTGGAGATTTTCACGGTTGCGTAGCAAGGAATTTTAGCTTATTGTCAGGTCGTTCATTTGAATTTGCGATAGGAAGATCACCAGACGTTCCTAAATAACCGAACAAAGTCCGCAACCACATGCCAACAGCTTTGGAATTCACCAAATTTCCAACATCTCTTTCATCAGGATTAGTTAAGAATGAAAAAATTGCTAAAAGGTAAATTCAGTGGATATATAGTGAACGCAACAGTGAGACATATTTGTGTTATAGTGAGTGTGTTACAGCAACCTGTATATGATTACCGCCGGCCGGGAAGAAAGGAAGCGAGGTAAAAAAGATACACTTGGCAACCTATCCTCAAACTGATCACCTAACAGAGCCATAAGCAGATTCGGCTATAGCAGCAGTTTACCAAAGCAGCCAAACTTGGGACTCACTTATCCTTGTGCCGGTGTGGCATGAACTCGTAAACCAGATTTACCGATCCTATTCTTCCACTCCGCAGCGACCCGAATTCGGCAAAAGACCCCGGATCAATTGAAATTAGAATTAAGATTTTGCCACATTTAGGGTAATTTCTAATTTTATTTAGTTTAAATGTAACTGCACACGCGCCACACAACCGCGACCTGCCTACACTTGCAATGATAGAAACAACATTTTTACAGGAATCTGCATCTTCAATGGGCCCAACGAACCGGCATCGCCTGAAACGAGCGTAAGTCAGTAAAAAGAAAATATTTCTCTATATATATATAAATGTAATATACATATGGTATACAATTGGTACATATGACAAATGGGCTAAAGTAAAGTAAGATGAATTAGTAGAATTATTTCTTGTGTTCTTTAATTTTGATTTCCTTAGTTTCCTTTTGATTTTCCTTACTTTAATATGGCGCTAAGGCGTATGAACTGTATTTTGATTTAATTTAGTAAATATAATGTAGGTTGAGCGATCAGAGTTTTGATAGCGACCAAATTAAAGACGAGATTCAATAGTTTATATTCAATTAATTGAGCTAATAAAACAAATAGCGGCCCGTCAATAACAACTCCCAAAATACAACAAGAAGAAGAACCGCTTTGGCGCAGAAGCTCTTCCAAAGCTCCCAAAAGCGCATGCGCTACAAAATGACAACAAAGTGCATGCGAATCTGAGAGACAAAAGAGAAGATTAAATGCCGCTGCCGATAAACAAATTATCAATATTCTAATTAGCCTATCTGATGGCTACTTAGCCCAACATGCTCCCCCTATTGAAGGGTGGGCCTTCAATAACAATTTTGGAAGGGCAGCAGACACATCTTTTAAGGGATATTCCCTTAAAGATTAAGAACTCACAGGGCGAAAAAGGCACACCAACTTCTTCCAAACCCTTGACCATGCATTGCTCCCCCCAAAAGACCAATGCGGGAATCGAGTTCTCCTAACGAGTGCAGGGGGTCCGGAACGTTGATTCTTCTCCTCTTCTCCTTCTGCATAGGGCAATCCAGCCTCCCGCGATAGTCCATTGCGTCCAGAAACCACCCATCCAAATAGTGTATTTTGGACAACTGGGAGGCAGTGACCTAATTGGATTTGGCCAACGGTCTGTGGAAGTTGGGATCAGCCAGCGCTACGCCGTGAGGAATCTTCCATTTCGAAATATCAATTTTAAGGCTGGGCTGACAGTCCACAATATGAGACACTATAACCGCCTCTATGTTCGCACATCCGTAGCAAACTCAGTGCCGCCGAGACCGGCCACCGCTACACAGCTTTTGGTGCGACGAAGCTGAAGTTGACTTGCCAGCCGCGATGAGATAAGGTGAACTTGTGAACCAGAGTCCAATAACACTCTGCAAGGCAGGAAGGCACCTGATCGACCACGGATGAGGATATTGGCGGTTGGCAGAAGCACTTCAGTAGGGTTGATTGACTGGGAAGGTTGCAACGGCAACACCAGCGGCGGAAACCAAACCTCGTAGTGGTGGGGAATTGTTAGAGCTGGGCAGCTGCCCGCAATGGTGCAACAAAGCATGATGTCGGCGATTGCACTTTGGGCATCGGGCAGCTGAACATCCGCGTGCAAAATGACCATCCTCCAAACATACAAAGCAGCGGGTCAGCCATCGCACTTCGTCGTACCGTTGACTAAATGGCAAGGCAATGAAGCTGGGACATGTAGGAAGCGCGTGCGCCAAAACACCACACAGGGCGCATAGAGCTGGACAGGCGTTGATAATCATGCACGACGATCGGTTATTCGTAGATCTCCCTGGGCCCACTTGGTTAGCTGGTGGATACGCAGCCAAAGAAAAGTCGACGCATTCAAGAGTCCGGCACCTTTGCTCCAAGAATCGTGCCATGGACTCCCAAGACGGAAGGCTGCCGTTGTTTCCGGAGAGTGTGTCTTCCCACTTGGCATTTATGGCAGGATCCAACTTCTGCAGGATAATCTGGATAAGCAAGCATACTTGGATCTCTGCAGCAGTACCGGAGGTAATAAAAGCACACATATGCCCATTGAACCGATACGACAGCTCCTGCAACGTAGCAACAGAACCTGGCGCGACCACACGAAGCTGCAGGATCTCGTTGATGTGCCGATTGCGCAATAGGTCAAGAGCCACATCGTAGTTCGCGTCAGTAATTTCCAGCGCTCTCACCGTCTCCAAGGCTGACTCACGCAGGCATGAAATGAGCCACCGGAGCTTTTCCATTTTTGTTAGATGAGGATGGCTGTCAATCGTGGTCTTAAAAAGGGCGAAGAAATCCGGTCAGTCAACATAGCCGCCGCTAAATGTTGACATCGGCAACGGTGGTAAGGAGGGGGCTGGCTTGTATGGCATGGGTGAGACACCGGCACCGTCGAGAAGTGTGGAGTGGGCAGCAATTCTCATGGAGTGCTTGGCAACCTACACCTGAATGTCCACCTGCACATCAGTCGCCAGCTGCGAGAATCTTCAATAAAGCTCCTCCAACTCTTCTTGAAGCGCGGTGAACCGCTCACGCAAACGCTTCTCCACTGACTCCAGCGCCACAATGGTGCCTGCAGCCTTCACCTTCTGAGGCAGCGCCTCCATCTCCTTACAGGTCACCTCTGCTCTTCTACGCAGAGGAGAAGAAGATCTACTGCCGCATCCTTTCCCGGCTTGCGGCAGCAGATCCAGACACCATCCCGCAAATCTCCAGTGCGAGTGATGCAAATCGACAACCAAGAGATGTTTGTTTTTTTTTTGTTTTTTTTTTTGGGTTTTTCGGATTTGGGCGCGATCACGTCGGGGTCACCAATGTTGAGCGATCAGAGTTTTGATAGCGACCGAATTAAAGACGAGATTCAATAGTTTATATTTAATTTATTGAGCTAATTCCTCACATTAAAACAAATAGTGGCCCGTCAATAACAACTCCCAAAATACAACAAGAAGAAGAACCGCTTTGGCGCAGAAGCTCTTCCAAAGCTCCCAAAAGCGCATGCGCTACAAAATGACAACAAAGTGCATGCGAATCTGGGAGACAAAAGAAAAGATTAAATGCCGCTGCAGATGAACAAATTATCAATATTCTAATTATCCTATCTGGTGGCTGCTTAGCCCAAAAATGTATATTATAATAGAATAGAAGAGTTTTATCTGGGTCTGGGGATCTGGTATCAAGGTAGGGAGGGTAAAGACCAGGGTAGCGTACAACATCTCAGCCACCCTGATCAAGCGAAAGTTTTCCTGAACCACAATACGTCCCGCGTCCGTCCGTTTCCAATACGTCTCAATTCAAATATTTGCCCGATCTTTAACGAACAGTGAAGTGCACTTAAATAATTATTAGAGTAAAGTGGTGTTATGTAGGAAGCTAGGAAGAACCCACACCGTTCCGACGAGCTTAGAACCGAGCAACGTGAGAAGTCCTCGCGCCCGAAACCTTCTACACACCGTGGGTAAAGACGACCCGTCGATCCCAGGGTGACTACCGACAGTAAACCCCATGTTTTCTCACAACAAGGTTTTCCTTAACGATGTGGTAAAGCGAAAAGGAACAGCAGCGTACTTGCTTTTACTAACTGGAAACTACATGTAATAATTTGGCGCACAAACGTGGGGCCGAGGACATTTTTTAAAGAATGAACTAAAGCGATTTTCTTAACTTGAAAATGAGATTTAGCTGAAGATTTTATTGTGGAATCGATGTGGTGATTTAGGATTCTGTATCTAGGAATAGCGACTTATTTCGAGATAATCGGAATGGTCGACCAGATCAAGTCGACCCTTCATACCGGATAATTTCTTGCAGTCTAGCGGTGGAAGCATGGAATATTTGTTCGTGAAGTTACGTCCTTTGGAGACATAATGGTACCGGATCAAAGAAGCCATAATTCAGCCGCCAAATCAAAATTGACTTTGATGATTTGTATTAAACGAAGTAGGATTCAGGTAATCAACAGTAGGAATTTTACTGTAAACATCAGTCCAAAGCACAGACCTATACAGGAGCTATACAGCGCACAAAGATGCCGCTCAGGTCGAACCGACGGAATCACGAGGCAGAATGCCTGGAACAAAGCCTTGGCACGGAGTAAGTATT
This sequence comes from Drosophila ananassae, assembly GCF_017639315.1. NCBI lineage: Eukaryota > Metazoa > Arthropoda > Insecta > Diptera > Drosophilidae > Drosophila > Drosophila ananassae. Next base: position 29,672 of record NW_025319102.1, on the reverse strand, counting down.
AGATACGTCAAGATCAGAAAATATTGAAATGATAGGCAAGGTAGTTCAAGCAGCAAACACAGCAGCAGCTACTAAAGCATGACCTCACGCAATTTATTCAGTCGCAATTTGCAATTATGCGAATGGGGAACCAACTCCACAGTCCTACCATTCTGAGTTGGCACATTAAGTTCTATGGTACGAAGGAGTGATTGCAAGCCGAAGAATTTCTTTATCGAGTAGAAGCCTTAGCTAAGCAGAATCTCAGCGGCGATAGACAGCTTTTGTGTGATATCTTACACTTATTTGTGTGATATCTTATAGATATTGCCTCGAGTACATATTGTGAAATAATAAGAAGATCCCGCGGACACGTGTAGAGAGAAAAAAAAAACTATACAGTGAAGGCAGTGCAGGCCATTCAGCCAGCGAATTTAAGACATTTTAATAATAAAAACTACTTGTGTTTGTGTGTGGGTTAAAAATTCATAAGGTGAGACTCCCAAATAATTGAAATAGAGCAAGTTTGCAAACCTGACTAATCCCTTGTCAGGTATCCCATTTGACCAGGATCAGCCTGATAGGCTCTCCGGGTGGCAAGTGGCCTCGGATCGGACGTCGGATCAGTCAGGAGGCCGTAGCACCACCAAAGCCACCCCCCCGCCGAATCAGTGGGACGCACATGGGTTTGTAGCCGCATCGTACCATTAGTGCACCGTACCCCGATTCCTATCTTCTCACCGGTTGGCGATAAGGTGTCTTTCAGCAGCTGCAGTAGCAACCAACGGATGCCGCCGCCCCCGATTAGGTTTTCTCTTTAGTCAAGCAAGCTGCCGTCATGATTTTGTGAGAGGCATAGGACCCACATAGCCAAGTATTTAGCTTTAAGCACGATGACCATGCCTGCGAGCATATATGTGTGTCAATATTGTATTTAACGCAGATTGACGCGAATAATTTTTACGGCGAACCTCGATAGCTGCGCCACAAAAGTATCGACTCCCAACCATAATAACAATTCCCATTATTGTAGTACTATAAATGGAATTTCATAAAGTTATTGCATAGATGCAGTCATTCACGAGTATGAATTAATTAGTGTAGGACCTTATCCTTAAATTTAGTCTCTAAGTAAGCCCACCCAGCCTCGAAAGAGAGATCAGCCAGGTCTTTCCCCATTGTACAATTCTCTAATAGCATTAAGTCCACAGCAAAGATCACCTACGACATCTTGGGCCCAACGATGGATGCAGAATCTGTAAAGCTGAGTGAGTAAAGAAAACAAGAGTAATAATTGCATACGTATAGATAAGTACAATGGGAAATCCCTGCTATGTTCTGCCTTTCTATCCCAAACTATGAAGATTAGTTGTAATTTTAGTTTAGTACCGCTAATTTTGAGAATATTTAATTATACGAAATGAACATGAACTAATATCTTTCACTTGGAGCACTTCGGATCCGAACATTGCAGTTGAACATGGGTAGACCCCCACTGTTTGGTGAAACGTCTACATGGTAGGGAGGGTATAGAAGAAGGACCACAACATCCAGTCTTTCAGGTATCAGGGTCAGAGAATCAATCACCCAGGATCAGCCTACTTCCTTCGTTCCTTTCCAACTTCCCCATCTCTGTCTACGAGAAAATCCGTAACGTACTTGGTCTAGATTGCCGTGCCCAAGTAGACAGAGGAGGTGCAGCAGAGACCATTCGTGCAGTGTTAGGGACAGTTTACTGTACTTAATAGTTCGACAAAACCGTACGTCCGTTATAAAGTGTGGACTCAAATTGTCGGCCTAAATCTGTTGTGATGTGGAGAGGGATTCCGTACAAATCGAACCAGCCCGAAATCAGAGCGTTGGCCACCGATTGTGCTGTGATGTCGACTAAAGGGATTGCTGCGGGCCATCTTGAGAAGCGATCGATACACGTGAGGCAGTATCGGTATCCGTTCGATGATGGCAGTGGGCCAACGATGTCGATATTGATGTGTTCGAAACGGGCGTCGCTGGCGGCATGCTCTCCCAGTGGCGATTTTGTGTGTCGTTGGATTTTACCTTTTTGACACGGGATGCAAGAGCGTACGAATTTGGCCACATCCTTCGCCATGTGGGGCCAAACATAGTGTTTGCCGACCAATTTATTTGTCGCCTTAACTCCTGGATGGCTCAGCGAATGCAGGGCTTGAACCACGGTTTGGCGTAGACATCTGGGCACGAAAGGGCGTATCTGGTTATTGGCGACGTGGCAGTACAATTGCTTGTTTGAGCCTGAAAGAGATAATTTTGTTAGTGAGAGGGTTTTTTCTGGATCAGAATTGAGTAGCGATTGTAGTTCGTCGTCGTTTTCCTGTTCCAGTGCCATCTCGTCGAAGTCGATGTGTTTGATGGCTTCGATGCGTGAGAGAAGATCAGCCACGTTGTTTTCCTCTCCTGTGATGTGCCGGATATCGGTACTGAATTGGCTGATGAAATCCAGTTGGCGCGCACGTCGCGGTGATGCTTTCTCGCTGTTTTGATTGAAAGCGTACATCAGCGGCTTGTGGTCGGTGAAAATTATAAAGTTTCTACCCTCCAATGCGAACTTGAAGTGCAAAATGGCCTAATAAATGGCAGTCAGTTCTCTATCGTAGGTGCTGTACTTCTTTTGCGTCGGTGTGAATTTCTTGGAGAAGAAACCCAGTGGTTGCGTCTGCTCGTTGACAATCTGATGTAACACTGCACCCATGGCGTCATCGGAGGCATCGGTGGTTAGTGTTAATTTCAAGTTAGGTGCCATGTAGTTCAGCAACGTTGCGTGTGCAAGCTCGTTCTTGCAGGCGTCGAATGCGTGGTCGGCTTCTGTAGACCAGAGGGGTTTTACCCGTATCGGGGTTTTGTCGTTCTTTTTATTGCCTTGGATTAGCGTCTGGAGTATGTGTTGGTTATCAGCAGCACGTGGGATAAACGGCCGATAGAAGTTGATCATACCCAGAAACTTTTTTAAATCTTTAGCTATAAGCGGTTTTTTAAAGTGGCGAATGGCTTCCACTTTGGCTTCGGATGGTTTCAAACCGTGCTGGCTGACGTCATGACCGAGAAACGTGAGTTGTGATTTACCGAATTGGCACTTCTCGAAGTTCACGGTGAGATGCGCCTTTCGAAGGCGGTCAAGGGTCGTACGGAGGTGTGTCTCGTGCTGCTCCTCGGATTCTGAAGCGATCAGAGTGTCGTCGATGTATGCGAAAACAAAGTCGTGATCCTGTATTACGTTGTTTATGTGACGCTGAAAAGTTTGCGCTGCGTTGCGTAAGCCGAATGTCATGAACAAGAATTCGAATAGCCCAAAAAGCGTGATAATTGCTGTTTTGGGAATATCTTGCGGTTCGACAGGGATCTGGTGATATGCTTTTTGCCGGTCGATTTTTGAAAATATCTTTTTACCGTGTAGGATGCTTGTTACATCCAGTATGTACGTTGATCCAGTATCGATCTTACGTTGAGGCGCGTGACATGTTAATTCGTGCAGCGTAGCTCGATCGATGAGTTTGCGTCGTTTCATATCGACGAGTAAGTCGAAATGTTGAAGGAAATCAGCTCCAATGATAGCGCAGATGACGTCAGCAAATACGAAGGTGCAAACGAAGTTTCGTCCCAATCCCAGCGACACTGTTATGCGTTTTTCTCCATAGGTTTGTATATTTTTTGCGCGGTTCCCACTGCATACGTACAGCCCACCTCCCGTCCAACCGACCGAGGGACGCTGCCGCGTAACGTACGGCTCGAATCGCGGGAATAGATCCGAGATAGATAAGCGAGGATTAGGAGAAAGATATTACGAGGAAGAGTGTTGCATAGATAAGGTTAATATAAGCGATTTAAGATTGTTAGTAGAGCAAAGTGATAAGATGTGGTAGAGACCATTGTAGTCCGAACATAATACCCTGAACGGATCGCGTTGGGCATATGTCGAACTACAATGGCTGAGGAGTAGAGGACGAAAGTTTCTGGTCCTTCTACTAGGAATGTTAAAGTTTAAACGTGTTAGTAAATGCTGGCTGTCTATATTTCCATAAATAAGATTATATAGAAACATGACACCCAGCATCGTTCTACGATTTGTTAATGTTGGTAAGTTGATAAGTAAAAGTCTACTATGATAAGAGGGAAGGTAAAGATTTGCATCCCAATTAAGTCCCCTAATCGGAAAAGTAAGGAAGTTTTTTTGTACAGATTCAATGTGATCTTGGTGTACTCCATATTGAGGACTCCAGACACACGATCCATACTCAAGAATCGGACGGACCAGTGATCTATATAACGTTTTAGTTATGTACGGGTCATTAAATTCTTTTGACCATCTTTTAATAAAACCAAGCACACCCATAGCTTTATTAACCATGGTAGATACATGGTCGGTAAATTTAAGTTTCAAATCTAATAGATAATTTCAAATCTCCTAGATCCTTAACCTGAGTTAATCGTTCTAAGGCGTTCCCATAGAGAGTACATAGCCTGGTGAGGACTAGATCGGTAAAAAGACATAAGTTTACATTTCGATCCATTAAGCTTTAGGTTATTTGTTAAACACCAATTTTGAAGTTTATCCAAATCGGATTGAAGTCTAGACTGGGCGCTAGTGAATTTATACTGAAGGCATAGCTTAACGTCATCAGCGTACATAAGTACAAGTGAATTAGTTAAGGCAAGGGGCAAGTCGTTAATAAACAGAGTAAAAAGTAGGGGTCCAAGATGGCTTCCTTGGGGCACCCCCGATTTGGCGCGGACTACACGCGAGGTAACATCTTTAAAGAAAACACGTTGGGTTCTCCCTGATAAGTAGCTCGAAATCCACATAAGAAGATCAGTTGGGAATCCCAAAAGACTGAGTTTACTTATAAGAAGCGAATGGTTAACAGAGTCAAATGCTTTACTGAAGTCAGTGTATATGACGTCTGTTTGTAAGCCATTCCGGAAGCCATCCGTGATAAAAGATGTTAGCTCCAATAGGTTGGTAGTGGTGGAGCGGCGCTTCATGAAGCCAAGCTGGCACGGAGTTATTATTGAACTACATAGGTGTTGCAAATGTGGAGTGATAAGTTTTTCAAAAAGCTTTGGAATTGCTGACAATTTAGAGATGCCTCTATAATTAGCAGCGTCGGATTTTTTCCCTTTTTTATGCAGCGGAATAATGAAGGATTCCTTCCACATAAACGTACATTATGCGGCAGGCGACCCTCGGTCGGTTGGGCGGGAGGTGGGCTGTACGTATGCAGTGGGAACCGCGATGGATGGTCGATGTTCTTAATTCAATAGGCACAGCAAAAGGCTGACTCTGCTTTGAATTGCTAAACTGGCATTTTTTTCCTCCCTTTTCTACCGACTTTTTGTGAACCCCAAAATTCAAGCCAGACTCGGCAAATGTTGTTGTCTTCATCAAAGTCCAAATGAACTAATTTGGCATCTGCCCCGTTCACAATTTCATCAGTCACATCAATGTTCGCACATCAATAATATTTTCCTTTTACGAAAGTTACTTGGTACGGTAGTCCACCGGTATCGATAACACTCTTTTTGTGCAATCTGACGCGACAAGTAGCTTCATGTTCAGCTGTTGAAATAACTTTATCGGGATCTCCTTGTAAAATTTTATTATTGTAGGTATCGACGGCGTGATTTGTGTGGTGTGTGTAAACGAACACCGTTACGGCACAATCTAAGGTCATCTTCTTTTGTGTAAAACCTTGATTCAATTGGCTGCAGTTCTGATGGCTCTGATATATCGCCGTTTCCTATTTTCGGCAGTATTGAAGAAAATTGCGAATTGTCCTGTCTAATAACTTAAATGAGCTGGTAAAGCTTGAGACTTCGCCACATATGAGGTCCAACCATTGTTCTAATTGGCTTGTATATTAATGTGGCTCTAACAGGTGGCGCCTGACGTAAATCCCCAATTAAAATTACGTCTATACCTCCAAAATCCTGATTATGATTTCCCGTAATTTGCTTCAGGCGCAAATCTATTTTAGACAATAATTCTGAACCTATCATGGTGATTTCATCGATAATCAGTACCCTGATGTATCGATGTATCTATATAGATGCAACATCTCACCGCATCAAAATCGATTTCCGTAAATTTCATTGGCATCAATGTTATTGTATTACGCGATGGTAAAAAGGGGGCTCCAAATCGACAATTATCTTTTTTCCCAGGAATCAATTATTTGTAACACGTGAAGGTGTGTTTATGAGCATTTCCAGCCATAAAAGTATGTTGGGTCGTTATTAATTTTTAAATCAAATTCTTCAAGGAGAAATTGTGTCAGTGGCTCTGATTTTTTATTAGAAAAGTTGATGTTAAAATCACCGGCCAAAATTAGGGAAATTCATACAAATTTGTAGTACTATATCTCCGAAGAAGTCGAGAACCTTCTTTAGTATATTCTAATAGTACTCTATGTATTAACTCTTGAATATCCTGGTAGATGACTACCAGGACCACCGTGATACCGTTTTCCAATACATACTGAGCCGCACAAAGGTCCGCAACGCTTTTATGTCAAACAGAAAAGTCCTGCAGGTTTTTGAAAATCATCTCCATGTTCGGCGTTACGATTCTAGTTATATCACTCATATTGTGATTTATTGCTACACCCCCTGCACGAACAGTATCACGTTTGAACTGAATGATGCAATTGAAGTGGGGTATATTACATTGCTGATCAATACCCAGCTACGTTGGGTAATATTGCTCTTCAGAATAATTGCGTCATCTAAATCGGCGTAATGGTTTTTAAGACTTTGTACATTGAAAGTAAACGAGACACCTTTTTTATTGCTAGTGACATCGACGATAACTTGCGGTCTTGTTTTCAGTGTATTTAAGGACAGCCTCTTGAATTCTGCCAATAACGAAGAAGTTGATGTTGCTTGTCTACGATTATGATGAAAACTGAATTGTGTTGGGTCAATATGAGGTGTAACAATGAACAAACCTTTGATGCTAGTTACACGAGAGAGTGCAACATAAACTAGTTGCTGAGGATGAGTCTCGTCATTGTTGAAGAGTTGAGTTTCCATTAAATATTCTTTTTTCTTCGCTATGGCTCCAAGTTTGTTGAATGTTGCGTATTGTATATCAGCATTAATGGCAGAATGAGGATCATTCACTAATCGCTCATAAGGATCAGCTTCGGAGATGACGTTGGCTTCTTTCCTCAACTGCTGCTCTTCTTCATCTTCTCTACCTAACGCTCTGCCAAGTCCCACAAATATGAAAATTCATATACTATGTACTATGTACAGTCAAGTTTGACTTTTTGAAACCTGGAGATGCCATCCAAGTCCCTTATTGATGTTTCTGAGATGGTGGATATTCTTTGCCTTGCAACGTCCTGGTTCTGATCGGGAGCACGCACTGTCTATTGCCGGCCTAGCTCAGGGCCAGAGGGAGGGTTCTTGTGCTTTCCCAAATCAGGGTTACCAAATAAAAGAAGTCTTCGACAGTGCTAAATAAAGGGGGTGGCCAAAGTTGTGGGGGAATAGGGAATGAGAATACCAGCTTGGAGAACTCAGGTTTAATAGATCTCCTCTTTACCCGCCCTTCCTTGTTGCTTGTTGCATTACCCCACTGAAAATATTTAGACGCGATTCATTATATCTTCATTACTTAAATATATTCAACATGGGCATTTCAGCGTTTTGTTCATTATTCCTAATATAATAACATTCTAATCCTAACTCAATATTATTAGTTAAAAGCAAAAGCCTTTCAGCGATCAATTTACGAATTTACGTTGTTTTGAATTTACAAAATTAAGAAATATAATCTACTTTATGATACTTAAATGAACTGACTTTACTCCATCCTGAATGTTCATATACATATATCTTGTTTATATTTCATTCTAAGACATATTCTTCAAATTGTTGCGGCTATGCCGTACTTACAGCTCGTCCCTCGAGGTCAGCAGGCCTGTCGACTTCCGATGCAGCTATTTATATATTCTAAATCAAAGTCTTACTACATAATAAGGTATATATATATATATGTAAATATTAACGGATGTGGTACTTAATTAAATTACGAAGGCAAAATTTTGGAAAACTTAAAAGTAATAGAAATTAACAATAATGACTCAAAATGCTATGCCATTTTACATTTTTTACAGTGGCAGAGCTAGTTTGGCAAACAAAACGGTGTGCTTTACAAGTTAGCGATTTTCGTTATAGATTCTTATCTTGGGGAAATAATGGATCTACGGCCGCAGCATGGTAGAGAGCAGACTCCAATCCTCGAGAGTTTTAACGTTGAGGCGGGAGGAAAAGGGGGGTTGATTCCAAGCCTCACCATGCAGGGGGTGAGTTTTATATAACCTCCGTTACATTATCTTCAAATCGATCCTCTGCGTTATTTTCTTCTATCGGCTTCTGATTTTCTTTCTTATATAATATATGTTTATATAGCTCGGCCAAATACCAGGCCACCATGGCTCTGTGAAATACACGGCAATTTTTCTTTTTCACCTGATTTGGCCGAGCCAAATTGAAGAATTTAAACTGCAAATCTTGATTGCACTTGAAACACTTGAAACTGGTATAAGAGTCACAATAAATTCACTTGTGATTTTAAATATATTTCTTGGGGGTCACGTGTGATTACGTAATACCACGTGATTATCGAGCAGTAAAGTAGAAATCTTTGCTCTTAATTAACCAACCGCGAAAGTCCAAGTGTCGTTCGAAGTGAAGAGAGCTTTAACGGGTTCAATTAATTGCATGGGAAAGATGGGAATGTAGGTACCGGAGTCGTAGGCACTGAATGTATAAAAGACAGACAGACGGACAGACAAACAGACGGACAGACGGACAGACAGACAGACGGGCATGCTTATATCGACTCAGGAGGTGATCCTGATCAAGAATATATATACTTTATAGGGTCGGAGATGTCTCCTTTACTGCGTTGCCCACTTTTGACCAAAATTGTAATACCCTCTGCAAGGGTATAATAAGTTAATTTTAAAAATGGATTGGGCCGATCTACTGGCACGTGAGGATATAAACTATGCCGTATTACACTTTATATTTTATATATATATTTTATTAATGAAAAACGGAAACAATACGAGGTGGATCACAGCAGACGGCAGTGCTTTTATTTAAATTATACACAAGTTGAAAAAAATATGAAACATATGTCGAAAATTGTTAATCCATTTAAGAAAATAGGAACAATACGAGGTAGATCACAGCCGCTATGTCCTGCTTTTATTTAAATTATACAAAAGTTGAAAAAGATATAAAACGTAATTCGAAACTTGTTAATCCATTTAAGAAAATAGGACACAAAAATGTGAAAACACTGGAGAAATTAGGGTGAAAGTAAAAAAATCACTATATATCAACTTCGTTCTATTCCTAAAAACGCGTCGATTGGTCCTACAACCGTCCCGATACGACGATCTATGTATCTGTTCTATTCTTGGCAATCTTGAATAAAATTAAAATCAAGATTTACACCGTTGAAAATGTTTAGATATATAAGGTTGTTAAAAAAGTCTTGCGGTATTTTTATTGAATTTTCAATTGTCCATAAAATTGGTTACAATAATGCGATTTAAGTCAAATATGCGCCGTTTTGTTTGATGACGCGTTCCCAAAGAGATGCTAACTTCATAATGCCCCTCTCATAGAAGCTCGCTTTCCTATTGGCAAAAAACACGGAGAGCAAATTTTCACAGGACTCTCTTGTGGCCAACTTTAGACTACCAAGCGCGTTCGCCATGGACAGAAAAAGGTGGTAATCACTTGGTGCGAGATCCGGACTATAGGGTGGATGCAAAAGAACTTTCCATCCGTGCTCCCGGAGCTTCTGGCGCGTCACTCAAGATGTGTGAGGCCTGGTGTTGTCCTGGTGGAAGACAATTCGGCCTCTGTTCATCAAAGATGGCCTCTTCTGCATGAGTGCTCTATTCAAGCGGTCCAGTTGTTGGCAGTACAGGTCCGAATCGAGCGTTTAGCCATAGGGGAGCAGCTCATAGTGGATTGTTCCCTGCCAATCCCACCAAACAACCCTGCCTGGCCTTCAATCCACGCTTGGCCACCGTCTGGGCCGCTTCACCGCTTTTCGACCACGACCGTTTTCGTCTTATGTTATCGTAAGTGACCCACTTTTCATCGTCAGTCACCATACTCTTCAATTCGCATGCGTCGATACGATCAAAGATGTTTTTTTGCGTCAATTCGTGGGGCACCCATACATCAAGCTTCTTAGTGACTCTCAGCTTCTTCAAATGGTTTATAACGGTTTGATGACTCATGCCCAGCTCTTGACCGATGCTACGGCTGCTACCATGCCGGTCTCTTTCGACCAATTCAGCGAAACCAAACGACACCAACCAAATTGTAGAGAAAAAAAAAATACCCTTAAAAAAGAGATTAAAAAAAAATTTTTTAATTGTCTTATTTGATCTTAATTATGTTGCTTTTGGAGATAGCCGTTATAAGTAATATAGTCAAGATATACTAAGTAATGCTACCAATTTGGTGCAGCCACCTTTGAAGCTTGGTGTTACGTACACATTTTGATTACGTTTTTGAGATAGAGCTATCCGATTCGGCTCTATCATAAAAACAAAACAAAAAGATAGGCACGTGCCGGGTAAGAATATATATTATGAACAATTTCTTATGCATATATACCATTTTTTCGTCACCAATTGATAGACTTTTTCTGTGGATGAAGCCTCCACGCTTCAGACCGTATGTGATCCCTTGTGATACCGTGGATCGGATCAAAAATTCCTTTATTTCCGCAGAGTTTTGGTCTTGCAGTTCAGGCAGATCATTTTTAGCGCGAGTGGGTAGTTAATTCGGTTCCCAAAAATAAACAAAAAAGGTAATCGTTTGCGTTTCTATTCTTCATGTGAACAGAAAAATATTATAAGGTTTGGTGATTTATTTATTTCAGCATATAAAAGATAATTAAGATAATTAAAAAGATAATTAAGATATAATATACAAATATAACAAAAATCCTTAAATATTTATATCACATACATTGTAAGCACACCAAAAATTACAAGGCAAATTGCGAAAAAATTTTAGTAGATATAAGGTTGTCCTGCAGAGGGTATTATAATTTTGGTCAAAAGTGAGCAAAAAGGAAACATCTCCGACCCTATAAAGTATATATATTCTTGATCAGGATCACCTCCTGAGTCGATATGAGCATGTCCGTTTGTCTGTCTGTCTGCCTGTCGGTTCCTACGCAACTAGTCTCTCAGTTTTAAAGCTATAGAATTTTCTTGCAGGTAGTACATAAGTCGGAAAGGCGGGGATCGGTCGACTATATCCTAAAGCTGCCATATAACTGATTGATCGAAATAAAGAGATAATACATATTTTACAGTACTATATAAAATGCAACTCATGGTGCCAAAAAATTTTTGTGCAGTTTATGGACCCGATACAGTTTCCATTTCCACGCATTGCAATGCCGAGATAGGTGCCCAAATCCAAGGCACTTATGGCATAAATCCAATCGCCTAACTTCGCCTAAAAGATCCTCAGGCGACAAGCTTAAAAACCTTGGGCAGGACTTTATCACGTGAGAATAGGTATCACAGATCACGCATGCGGAAGAGTTTGTAATCACAAATGCTGAGTTACTACCTACCGCAAAGTTTGGTGCATGTAATGCCGTTGGCAAATCCATGATCCAAATCCTCCGGCATCTCTGCTCAAGGAAACTGGCGATAGACTCCTACATTGCAATGGAATCCGAGTCATCTTTTATTTCCTTCCACTTAGACTGCGTGGCATCATCAACCTTCTGCAACAGCACTTGGATAATGATGCAGCTAGCAATCTGCTTCGTCGTTCCCATGCTTGCCAGGGCTCGCATATGCGAATTAAATTTGTCAGAAAGCTCGAGAAGCCTCGTCGCCGATGCGGAATCCAACGATCGAACAGTCTCCAAGGCAGATTCACGAAGGCCGGACCGCAACCGTTGAAACATCTCGATCCCACTGCCTGGAAAGATCTGCCGAACGACGCATCCAAATTGGTGGCAGAAGTACCGAGCGCCGCATAATCTCTTGGTCCAGGATGAATCGTCCCCCTCCCTTGCCGCATCGTTGAAGTTGAGTTAAACATCCAACTCGGACAGCTCCTTATGTGTGCTCTTGAAATTCGCAACGTTTCCCTCCAATTCGCTGAGCCGCACATTTAACATCGCCTCTGGAAATGTCTCCACTGATTTCAAGGATGACAACAATCCTTTATTTCAAAACGGATTCATTTTCACACCAAAAAATTTATTTTATTTTGTTTAATAACAAAACAGCGCTGCAAACAGCGTATGTCAACAGATGTTAATAGAAAAATGTTTTTTAATTTTTTTCGGGGTTCGTCGGGGTTCACCAAATGTTCAGTTAGCGAGCGTTTTCGGGAGCTATATTAAATGTTCTAAATATTGGCTTCAGTAAAAACAAGCATAGTTCAATTTCATACAATTTATTTAAAATGTTTTGGCTTTATACAAAGTGATATATGTATAGATGCGACTGCGAGGGGGTGACGACCGAATTAGAAAACAAGACGCGGGCACGCGGCTCATCGCTAGATGCAGCGGAGCGATCGAGAGAGCCCGGGAGATAGCGAGACAAACGCTAGTGCATGACGGCAGATGCAGGTGGCCGATCGAATGCACGAGAGCGGGCGACGCGAACATAAATATAAAAGAAAGTCACGAACTCAATAAATTATTGCCGGCCAAACTTCTTTCCGGCGGCTGCTTGACCTGACAATGTCCTTTCAAAACACCGGGAATGCCCTTATGACTTCAAAAGTCTCGACTTTATATTATATGTAACTTGTGCGATCAGTCCGAAACAAGACCACCACCCCCCAAGCCGACGAGCGAGAGCTCCCGTTCATTCGATCGGCTACCGATAAGATAAATAAGTGTGCGGAAATAAATCGTCCGTTCAAATACAGCTATAAGATATATTCGGCCGCTGCCGAATATAACAACCAGACAACATCCGGACCGTCATCGCAGACAGTCACAACAACATCCGGAAATCGGGAATTAAAACATACAATTTACATGCTTACATTAACGTTTACATTTGATAGAATTTTTTTTTTTTGGGCTTTTGCATGTATGTGTGCAATAAACGTGAAATTATGGAGTAAATCCTTTCAACTTTCAATAAATAAAATCGAAAGTTTGGCAGAGGAATTTCTAGACGATTTATATATATTTATACGAGGGTCTTTCTTGGTCAAACTACAACGCTATAAGTATATATATTCTTGATCAGGATCAACTTCAAAGTCGATATGAGCATTGTCGTATATGTTTCTTCGCAAACTAGTCTCTTAGTTTTAGAGCTATCGAGTTGAAACTGCACTCCCTTGCAGGCAGTATATAAGTCAGAACCGCCGGGATCGATCGACTATCGGAAATGCCATAAATTTGGTGTTTTATAAGTTCGAGGCTTGGGACCCACATGTTATATTTGGTCAAATATTTTATGTACAATTTTTTTAAAATTCTTTACTTTATTAAACTCTTTGATAATAAACTAATATAATAATAAAAACAAAAAATTCGTATGCCTTTTCATTTTCCTACATTAAAAATACAAACTTTGCTTTATTTTGTAAATGAAAGAACACGTCTTCACTGGGGTACGCTTTAGAGTCCAGTTCCTTCGGTTTGATAAAACCTGTAATAAGCTTACTGTTGGGCCAAGCAGCCACCAAAAAATGAATTTAAAATAATCATAAAATGCTTAGCTGCAGCTGTTGTTATCAGCATGTATTCTTCTCTGTTTTGTCTCCCAGTTTCGCATGCGCTTTATTGTTATTTGTAGCGTATGCACTTTGGTAGCTTTGGTGGTGCTTCTGCGCAAGCTCTTAGGTTTTAGGCACTTGTATATTCGCTTTTGTTGGGATCGGCCGCTGCAGTTGTTTTTGGGTTAAATTGACCCAATAAAAATATTGAAATTGAATTGTGGAGTCTTTATTAATTCGGTCGCTATCAAAACGCTGATAGCTCAACATTTTGTGACCCTGACGTGATTTCATCCCGGTTGACTATTGTGATCAGCACTAAAAGTGCCAAGAAAACGCCCTTGTTGTTGTTGGTACAATGTTGCATTTTAATCGAATAATGGAGTCTGGAGCTGAGACTATTGGAGCTGGTGCCGCAAACCGGGAAAGGATGCTGTGGAGAAGGGCAGAGGTGACCTGCCAGGAGATAGAGGCGCTGCATCATAAAGTGAAGGGTGCGGCTCTGACTGAGGATTGTACCATTATGGCGCTGGTGTCAGTGGAGAAGTGTTTGCGTGACCGGTTCACCGCGCTTCAAGAAGAGTTGGAGGAGCTTAATTTTAGCGAGATCGGGAGTGATCTGTATTGGAGATTCTCGCAGCTGGCGACTGATGTGCAAGTGGAAATTCAGGTGGAGGATGCCAAGCGCTCCATGAGAATGGCTACCCACTCCACACTTCTCGACGGTGCCAGTGTATCGCCAATGCCATACAAGCCAGCCCCTCCTTGCCACCGTTGCCGATGCCAACATTCAGCGGCGGCTATGCCGAGTGGCCGGATTTCTGCGCCCTTTTTAAGACCACGATTGACAGCCATCCCCACTTAACGAAAACGGAAAAGCTCCGGTGGCTCATTTCATGCCTGCGCAAGTCAGCCTTGGATACGGTGAGAGCTCTGGAAATTACTGACGCGAACTACGATGTGGCCCTTGACCTATTGCGCAATCGTTTTAGTAGTCGGCGTATAATATTTAAGTCTCACATTAATGAGATCCTGCAGCTTCGTGTGGTTGAGCCAGGGTCTGTTGCTACTTTGCGGGAGCTATCGGATGGGTTCAATGGGCATATGCGGGCTCTAATGAGTTCCGGATCAGCTGCCGAGATCCAAGGATGCTTGCTTATTCAGATTATCCTGCAGAAATGGGATCCTGCCACAAAGGCCAAGTGGGAAGACACTCTCGCCGGAAGCAACGACAGCCTTCCGTCTTGGGAGTCCATGGCACGATTCTTAAAGCAAAGGTACTGGACTCTTGAATGCGTCGACTTTTATTTGGCGGCTTATCCACCAGCTAACCTGCATGGTTATTAACGCCCGTCCTGCTCTATGCGCCCTGTTTGGTATTTCGGTGCACGAGCTTCCTTCTTGTTAGTTGTTTAGTGCTTTGCCAATTGAGGAGCGGTACGACGAAGTGCGGCGTCTGGCTCGCTGTTTTGTTTGTCTGGAGGATGGCCATCTCGCTCGCGGATGCTCAGCTTCCCGCTGCTCGACGTGCAATCATTTTCATCATATTTTGTTGCACCCTCGCGGGCAGATTTCACCTGCACGAGTCTCCCCTCTCATCGGTTCCGTTTCTTTTGCGATCCCATCCTGCTCAATTAACTCTGTTATGAACCAGGATCGCAATGCTGTGCTAGTGCTCCTGCCAACAGCCAATGTACTCGTTCGTGGTCGATCCTGGAGCCTTCTTGCCTTGCCGTGTTTTATTGGATTCCGGTTCACAAGTGCATCTCATCTCCACAACAAATGCTCCACAACGGTGGCCGGTTTCGGCGGCGCTGGGTTTGAAACGGATGGAGCATCCGTTAATGTGTGCTTGAAGTCCCGCCTTAGCAAGTATTCAGTAGAAATTGAGACTGTTGTAGCTTCACATATAACGGACTATCAGCCTAGCCAGGACATAGGTGCTTCGGGCTGGAAGATTCCTGGCAATATCTAGCTGACCGCAACTTCCACAAAACGCAGCGAGTGGACCTGTTGATAGGAGCCGGCTTATTCTTTGACCGATTGTCGGCTGGCCAAATCCATTTAGATCACGGGCTCCCCATTGCTCAGAATACTCGATTTGGCTGGGTGTTTTCTGGACGTGGTGAAATATCACGGGATGTGTCGGCGCTCTATGCTAGGGAAGACAACCCACGGAAAAATCAATGCAATGATGTGACTGCCGCCCCTTCCAACAGTGTTATTGAAGGCCCACCCTTCAAT
Source organism: Drosophila ananassae (assembly GCF_017639315.1). Classification (NCBI taxonomy): domain Eukaryota; kingdom Metazoa; phylum Arthropoda; class Insecta; order Diptera; family Drosophilidae; genus Drosophila; species Drosophila ananassae. Next base: position 13,661 of record NW_025319102.1, on the reverse strand, counting down.
GGGGGGAGGATGTTGGGCCAAGCAGCCACCAAAAAATGAATTTAAAATAATCATAAAATGCTTAGCTGCAGCTGTTGTTATCAGCATGTATTCTTCTCTGTTGTGTCTCCCAGTTTCGCATGCGCTTTATTGTTATTTGTAGCGTACGCACTTTGGTAGCTTTGGTGGTGCTTCTGCGCAAGCTCTTAGGTTTTAGGCACTTGTATATTCGCTTTTGTTGGGATCGGCCGCTGCAGTTGTTTTGGGGTTAAATTGACCCAATAAAAATATTGAAATTGAATTGTGGAGTCTTTATTTATTCGGTCGCTATCAAAACGCTGATAGCTTTCAAACATAGCCTTTCTCTGCTTCTTCATCTTTTACGGTGTTGCTTCTATTTTCGCTCAATAGAGATTCTTATCTATATTCTTTGCATTTTACTAACTCGCACTAACCGCTCTCTTTAATCGCGCTAAAGTCTTGTAATAAGACAATCTCCTCTTCCCAGCCGACCATCCACTGCTGGCTTTGTGGAAACATTTACACGCTAAGGGTGCCGGGTTCACGGCCTCAGTTTCGGATGCTATTTCATGTACGTCTGGTCTCGACTTTGCTGAGACGGTTGTCGTGCTGTGCAGAACGGAATGAGATCGTTCATAAGGCAGTGTAGTATGCATGGGTCATTATAGGAAGCATCCACTGTAGCAATACAATATTGTGCTACAGTGTTGTTATATAAACATAATGCCCCGGCCAAATAGCCAGTTATATACATATGCCTTAAAGCCTCACTCCTGGGAAGTGCATTGGTCAGCAAATTCCCATGAGTTGACAACGCATACAAATGAGCCATGCATACTTACACCCTTACGCTCGGGCCGCTAACCAGCCTTATATACGAGCATATACGAGCATATATATATTTATATGTATATGAATATAGCCGCGACTGATCGCTGCCGAGCTTTTGTAGGCAGCGCAGCCGCGAGCAACAGAATATCAAATCACTCTGGATTTGACTTTTAAAGAATAAAGTTTACATGGCAAAAACCCAAAAACACAATAAAGATTATATGTTGAACTAAAGATTATATGTTAAACTAAAGTTACATGGCGACTGTGACATGGATCTGGAAAAGTGAGTAGAGTGCGAATATGGGACGCGGAGGTCGGAAAAGCAAAATAAATAAAAGAATAGCACAAATTAAGTGGCTATTATATAAAAATAATCCACCTCCATCGGCGACAGCAGTAAAATTAACTGCTGAGCTTGAATTCCTAAAAGAAAGTCTCCAGAAGAATGAAAACCCAACCGCAACTCACTCAGAATGAATTAAAACCTTAAATACAAATACTAAACCACCATCTCCCAAGCCATTACCAAGATACTACGAAGAGTGCCCGAACGACTGCCCCGGACCGCTGGAAACCCCAGCATGCAAGTTCACTTGCATAAAGCAGCATAGGAGAGGAAAGCCCGGCACCGCCCACGCTTAGGACAAAGGACATCAGCCGCAGACTCCTGGAGAATATTGTGACCTGTGCAGCCAGCACCGGCCCCGTTTAGCGCTTCAAGCTAGAACCGGTAAAGTGAACCGACAGCGCTAGAAGGAGCGCACAACAAACAAAAAATATTTTTTTTAATGCACTGCGTTGCATTATTAATGTGCTGCGTTACATTATAGTTATAAACGACTTTATGTAAAATTGAGCGGAACCTTTTCTGCCCAATTAGAAGTGTAGCCCGTAAAGCTATACAGAATAATAGGTAGAAAAACCTGTAAATTATCAAATTTTCCAAAGCAACGAAACTAAAACCAGAAAAGATGTCCTTTCAAAATTAACCAAAAATTTTCCTACAATGTATAAAAGCACCCTCACCAAACTATGTACCGAATTTACAGATATATTCGGATTAGAAACCGAACCAATTTCAGCAAATAATTTCTATAAACAGAAGCTGAGATTATCGAAAACCATATAGCCAAAAAGATGAAATAAACAAACAAGTAGAAGAGCTAATAAAAGATGATTTAGTAGAACCATCAGTATTAGAATACAACAGCCCATTGCTGTTAGTACCCAAAAAGTCACTTTCTGGCTCAGAGCAAAAACCTTGGAGACTAGTTATTGACTATCGTCAAATAAACAAAAAGCTACTAGCTGATAAATTCCCACTACCAAGAATTGAAGATATCTTAGATCAACTTGGTAGAGCAAAATTTTTTTCCTGTCTAGATTTAATGTCTGGATTTCACCAAATTACCCTACAAAAGGAATTAAGAGATATTACCTCTTTCTCTACAAACACTGGGTCATTCAGATTTAAAAGACTACCTTATGGAGTAAAAATAGCACCAAATTCATTCCAAAGAAGGATGACATTAGCATTTTCGGGATTAGAACCCTTGGGATGGTTCTAATCCCGAAAATGCTAATGCCGAAATGCTTTCCTTTATATGGACGACTTAGTAGTTATAGGTTGTTCAGAAAATCATATGATAAAAAATTTAACTAATGTATTCAATCTATATAGTTACACCCTGAAAAATGCTCTTTCTTTATCACAAATGCACAAACAAAGGAATTTTACCCGATGATAAAAAATAATAACAAATTATCCTGTTTCGTCCGATGCAAATGAATCTAGAAGATTCATAGCCTTTTGCAATTACTACAGACGTTTCATACCAAATTTCTCATATTATTCAAGACACCTTACCCATTTGTGCCAGAAAAACATAAAATTCAACTGGACTACTGAGTGTCAAGAAGCTTTTGAATATCTTAAAAACGCACTAGTCCAACCCACACTATTAAAATACCCAGATTTTAATAAAGAATTTTGTTTAACAACAGATGCTTGTAAGCAGGCCTTCCGGTAGCATACGCCTCAAGAACATTTACAAAAGGCGAAAGTAATAATTCCACAACTGAACAGGAATTGACAGCTATACATTGGGCAGTTAACTATTTTAGACCATATATATATGGAAAATATTTCACTATAAAAACATACCACAAACCATTAACATATCTATTTTCAATGAGAAACCCAACTTCCAAGTTAACAAGAATGAGGTTAGACTTGGAAGAATATCAATTTACCGCAGTATACCTTAAGGGGAAAAAAAATTATGTGGCAGATGCCTTATCAACTAAAAGAAATGAACAGACAAATACTAAAAGTCACTACTAGATCCCAAAGTAAACAAAAAAAAAAATCGGCGCAGTTTCAACATCTAGTTCGGATTTGCAAAAGCAACCGCCAGCTTCCAAGCCCAATATATTAGACGTCATTCAAAACGAAGATGTTAAAAAAGTAATGACCTTGCATTTAACAATATCGAAGTGTTCTCTCAAGAAGGGAAAACAGATATATGCAAGAATAAACGTTAATGATCTATTTACCAATGGAATATTCGATTTAGATCAATTTTTCCAAAGGCTTGAAAAAATAGCCGGTATATAATAGCCGTTGCCAACCACGTAAAGAAATGTCTGAAATGCATACAAAAACCATACAAAAACGCCTTTGACGATAACAGGAACCCCATTAAAAGCGTTTGATATAGTATTAGTGGACACGATCGGTCCATTACCTAAATCAGACGAAGGTAACGAATATGCAGTCACTCTAATATGCGACTTAACAAAATATCTCGTTACAATCCCTATACAAGACAAAAGTGCAAAAACAGTAGCGAAAGCCATGCAAATATCTCAAAATTAATAATATAACATCAACTGCACATCATCACCAAACATTGGGGACAATAGAAAGAAGCCACAGAACATTTAACGAATACGTTAGATCATACGTTTTGTCAGATAAAACAGACTGGGATGTTTGGCTTATATACTTTACATATTGTTTCAATACAACACCCTCTGTTGTACATGGATATTGTCCATATGAACTAGTGTTTAGTAAAACCCCAACCTTAAACATTAAATTCAATAGCAGTGAATATATTACAGCACTGTATGACGTAGAAAACTTTGCAAAAGAATCAAAATTCAGACTCGAAAACGCTTATAAAAGCGTTTCGTGTTTAGTGAGTAAAAGTGTTTATTGAGATTATTTTATCTCGTCGCGAAAACGAAAGGAAAAATAGGTGGCTGTAGAAATTAAATTAAATTGCAAAAAAAAACGAACGAAAACGAAAATGCGTGCACTCTTCGACGTTATAAATTCGATTATATTCAATCAACAAAAATTTAAGCCTAGCTTATCTAGTGCGGCGAAGCGGGGCGAATTCATGGGAGAGCGCAAGTGAGAGTTTCACTTGCGCTCCCGCTCCGCCCTAAACTAACTTATACTAGACTTCATACAATTCCACTTAATTATTTACATCTAATTCTACACCGGCCCCGTTGAAGGCCTTCCTTAGGCTTCAACTATTGGCAGCCTTGCCAGCTTGTGGACTGCTCTCCGAAACAATGCTCCTCTACTCGTCCTGACGTCGGCGACCCTGACCCTTCCGTCCGCGCCGGCGTGAGTCTCGACGACCCTGGCGGTGATCCACTGCTGGGGCGGCTGGTCGTCCTCGGCGACCAGGACCAGATCGCCCTTCCTGGCGCCCTCCTGCTCCCGCTGTCACTTCGACCGCGCCTGTAGGCCCAAGACGTACTCCCGGGACCAACGCTGCCAAAACATTTGCTTGATTGACGAGACAAGCCGCCATCGCAAGCACGTTAGACCCTGCTGGTACGAGGTCCGCGGTGCTAGTGGGGCGATGAGCGGCCCGCCTGTCAACAGGTGCCCGGGAGTCAACGCCTCGCCGTGGGTCCTGACTGAGGGCGCCCAGGGGCCTCGAGTTCAGGACGGCCTCGACTCCAACGAGGGTACGGTCTGCAGCTCCTCTGCGGTCAACTTTGCGCTGCCCACCGCTCGTAGGAGTAGGTGCTTTGCAGACTTCACACCTGCCTCCCTTAGTCCGCCCATGTGCGGAGCCCGCGGCGGTATGAACGCAAATACGCATCCTTTTTTTGATTCGTATTGCCGCAGCTCGTCCGCTTCGCTCTCGATCTGGTGCCGCAGTGCCGCGAAGTGGCGACTCGCTTCGACGAAGTTCGTCGCGTTGTCGCAGTGCACGGTCTGCGGACATCCTCGGCGCCCAACGAACCTTTGAAAAGCCAATAGAAAGGAATCAGTTGACAGATCGGAAACTACTTCTAAATGTACTGCTTTAGACGAAAAACAAACAAACAGGGCAATGTAGGACTTGTATGGTGGCCTACCACGAATTTTCAAGGTCGTCTCAATAGGGCCACAGAAATCCACGCCACATACGGAAAATGGGCGGAGAGCACGAACTCGATCTAAGGGTAAATCTCCCATGATTTGAGTCATCAGATGAGGCTTGCATTTAAAACAGCGTATGCATGACCGCACTATCTGACTGCAGACTTCCTGCGCGTTTACTATCCAAACGCGCTGTCGCAAGAGACTCACTAGTGCTCGTGGACCCACATGAAAATTCGACTCGTGCAAGTATCGGACGTAGCTCTGAACAAATTGAGAGCGCTTCGTCAACAATACTGGAAACTTGGCATCGTACGAAATAGGAGCATTAGCTAGTCGCCCCCCGACCCGCAACAACGAAAAGGTAAGCCCAGCCTGGGAGGTTTCATGGACAAACGGACTTAGCTTCTGTACGCTTGGGCTAACAACAAGATTTTTTCTAGCATTTTTAATTTCCTTTTGATACTCGTGCTCTTGGACTATCTGGAAAATTTTATTAAAAGCGTCTTGATATTCGACAGGTGAAGGTACATTATCAGAAGTAACTACTAATTTTTTACACTTCTTTATAAAGCGGACCATGTAAACGAACACTCGCAGCAGTTTTAAGTGAGAGGAAAATCCTTCTATCACTTCTAACAAATATGATGTAGAGACCATTGCAGTCAGTCCGACCGCACTCTTCTTTGCTTCCATCTGCAAAATCTCTGGTGACGGATCAAACCGAGGGCTCGTTGGCCACTTATCTTCCGGCTCCGTTAAAAACGATGGACCTGTGAACCAAATTGATTCTATCGTTTCCTCTACGTCTCCACCTCTTGACACAATATCTGCCGGGTTCTGTTTAGTTGGTACATGCCGCCACGTGCTATCCTCTGACCACTCTTGAATCTCAGCAACTCTATTTGATACGAACGTTGACAACGACGATGGATGGGAACGAATCCAATGAAGACAAACTTCCGAATCTGACCAATATACACCTCGTTCGATCGGTGCTTTGATAATATAGGTAGGTTTTATTTTTCGACAGAGGCCCGCGAGAAGGTGAGCGGCACATAACTCAAGACGGGGGAGCGTCTTTGTCTTGAGCGGCTGAATCTTGTTCCATGCGGTTTCCAAGTGCAGTGGAATGGACTCGTCCCAATCTAGCTTATTAAGCCAAAGTTCCTGTAACAGTATCTTTCCTTTAATAAGGATCGGGCTTAATAAGCCAAGAGGTTCGAAAAGCTTTGACGTCACCGAAAGAATATTCCGCTTAGTCGCCCTTTGACCCATGACTGACATATCAATTTCGAATTTAAATACATCATCTTTAGGAACCCAAACGATTCATAATGTTTTTGTCAGCTCTGAGTCCGAAAGTGTTATTGGCTTAACCGTGCTCTCGGATGCAGTAACTTCAGGCGAGTTTGAAAACCACTTGCTCAGTTCAAACCCAGCGTTTTGAAGAACATGAGTTACTTCAGACTTAATTGTCTTTAGCTCCTCCACGCAACCAGCACCCGTTAACATGTCGTCGACGTAAAAGTCAGACCCAATAACTTTAGCAGCTCGAGGGAATGTATTTTTCGCGGATTCACTCAACCTCTTCAAACACCTTATGGCCAGGAATGGGGCTGGTGCAGTGCCATAAGTAACGGTGTTAAGCTTGCACAATTTCAAGGACTCAGACGGGTCTTTTCTCCACACTATCAACTGGTATCGTCGATCTGCTTCATTTACCATCACTTGACGAATTTGTTTAGCCGAAATCTAAGAAGAGTTGAGTAAAGCTCTTCCTGAATTGTTGGACCCACCCTCAACGACTCATTGCTTGCAGGGGACATTGGTTGTTTTAAAGATGCTTGGTGCTGTTTCCAACATTTTTATTGGAAAATTGATTCGATGGTGGTATTCTCATAAGGATCGGGCAACTATATATGATTCGATATATATATTATAATATAAAATAAGTTGCAAGCTGTTATTAATTGAAAATGTACAGTTCATCATTATTTCGAGTCCCAGGTTTCGAATTGAAACTTTCAATCATACATTTTTACTCGATTATACCTCAATGATTTAAATCATATGCCAACATCGTAGCCTACTTTATCAAAAATTTTAAATCAAAGTCAGTGAATCATACTGTACGATTGGTTTGAAGCGATTTGATTCAACCGATACAACTCACATTAACTGATTTGAAGTTGGGTTTTACATGAATTTATTTGAAATGTTATAACTGATGATGTGATTTGATTTGATCCTATTTTGTCAAAAGGTGATTAAATCATACTCAATCATACTCGTTGCATTTCTCTGGTACATACAGCAGCAGATAACGGTGGGAAACGAAAACGAGAATATTATCGCTGCATTTATTTGTACGTATACCAAATATATATGCACCTTTATTTTATCTGTAATAAATAAAATAATTTTTGGCTGCACGTTAGTATTTATTTGGGGGCGACTGTGATTGCAAATAATATATATATATTCTGTTTTATTTTGTCCACAGGCAGTACATGGTTAGCACATACATATATTTATAATTAAATTTTTAGAACTTTCATATATGTTGTTAATTATTTTTGTTCTACTATTTTTTCTACTATTTTTTCTCTTTTATTATGCGCCAAGAATTCAAAGGAGGGTGCAATATTCCAGCACAAGACGGATTTTAATTTGTCTTATCTCAACTTTCAATTTTTTCCACATATACATTCTGCTTTCGGATCCTTTAATCCGGCGGCCACTTTCCTTGGGGGACAACAAATCCTTCCAGTAGCAGCTCGATTGGAGAAGTTTGTTTCGCGACGCGGAGAATTCTTTAATTTTTATTTTTTGAATTCACCACCACAACCGTCGCGATCAACTCTTTTTTTTTTAATATATGTATGTTACTGTTATGTATGTACTGTTTTTGTTGCTTTTTTATTTAATTAAATTTACTACAGTCCACCCGGGGCGCCAAAATATTCACTGAGATTCACTGCACTCGGTTCATCTTTAAAATTCGATTATATTTCTATCAAAAGAAGCCTAGCTTATCTATTGCGTCGAAGTGGGGCTTTTCTTGCGCTCCCGGTCCGCCCTATACTAACTTATACTAGACTTCAATAAAATTCAAACTTAATATTCTTCATTAATTCTACAGACGTGTTCTTTTACAAAATAAAGCGAAGTTTGTATTTTTGATGTAGGAAATTGAAAAGGCTTACGAACTTTTTGTTTTTATGATTATATTAGTTTATTATCAATGAGTTTAACAAAGTAAAGAATTTTAAAAAAATTTGTACATAAAATATTTGACCAAATATAACATGTGTGGAAAGACCCAAGCCTCGAACATATAAAACACCAAATTTATTGTATGTTTTAACTCCCGATTTCCGGATGTTGTTGTGACCGTCTGCGATGACGGTCCGGATGTTGTCTGTTTGTTAACCTATTAACCCAAATTTCATAAGCAGCGGCCGAATATATCCTATAGCGGTGTGTGAACGGACGATTAAATCGTTTATTAAGTGCTGTTTGTTATTACGGGCATCGTTAAGTTCCTTTTATGACTCCGTAAGTGCACTTTCTTTCTTTTCAACTATAAGATATACATTGTAACGTGTAACGGTGTGTAAATTAATGGACCCGTCTTCCCTGGGGCACGCTGTAGAGTCCTGCTCTCGTTCGTCGGCTTGGGGGTGGTGGTCTTGTTTCGGACTGATCGCACAAGTTACATATAATACAAAGTCGAGACTTTTGAGGGTCATAAGAGCCTTCGAGAGGGTCATAAGGGCATTCCCGGTGCTTTTGAAAGGACATTGTCGGGTCAAGCAGTCGCCGGAAAGAAGTTTGACCGGCAATAATTTATTGAGTTCGTGACTTTCTTTTATATTTATGTTCGCGTCGCCCGCTCTCGTGCATTCGATCGGCCACCTGCATCTGCCTTCATGCACTAGCGTGTGTCTCGCTAGTTTTTTTCTTCACCGTACTTGGCTGATTTTCTTATACGAAAATGTTCTCTGGCCAAAAGCTGGCGGAACAAATCATCTTGAACATTTGCAAGGGCACACGTATTTTGAAAGATGACGTGTGCCTGCCTGGTGTATAAATATTTAAATTTTGTAATATCCACCATTTTTATGTCGGCTTTTGTTTGTGCGATCACCTGCAAGGGTTTTGGTGCCGCAGTAACTAATACCGCGGCATCAGTACGAATCGGGGATCCGGACGGTTGATTACCCTATTTGGTAACTGTTAGGGGGGTTTGAATTATTGGGTCTGGGATCAGTTGAAGCGATGCCACAGTAGACATATCGGACAATTGCTCGTATTTTTCTCAGGTCCGGCCCTTGCGGTGGCCAGATATATAAGCGGCTGCATAGTTGTCGGCTGAGCAGGCTGAAGATTATTCGCCACAATCACATAAATAAAAGAGAATTTCGCCCGATTTGGACACTCATTTAGTAGTTGAAGACTACTAAACTCATCATTCATTGATTTTACGAAAACCGCTAATCAACTCCTTGAATCCACTTTTAGTCTGCTGTAACTTTAGTTCAACATATAATCTTTAGTTCAACATATAATCTTTATTGTGTTTTTGGGTTTTTGCCATGTAAACTTTATTCTTACATGGCAGCAATCAGTCGCGGCTATGTTCATATACATAAAAATATATATATGCTCGTATATGCTCGTATATAAGGCTGGTAGCGGCCCGAGCGTAAAGGTGTAACTATGCATGGCTCATTTGTATGCGTTGTCAACTCATGGGTATTTGCCGACTGTTGAGCGATCAGCGTTTTGATAGCGACCGAATTAAAGACGAGATTCAATTGTTTATATTAAATTTATTGAGCTAATTCCGCTTAATAAAACAAATATCGGCCCGTCAATAACAACTCCCAAAATACAACAAGAAGAAGAACAGCTTTGGCGGAAAAGCTCTTCCAAAGCTCCCAAAAGCGCATGCGCTACAAAAATGACAACAAAGTGCATGCGAATCTGGGAGACTAAAGAGAAGATTAAATGCCGCTGCAGATGAACAAATTATCAATATTCTAATTAGCCTATCTGGTGGCTGCTTAGCCCATCATCCTCCCCCCTATTGAAGGGTGGGCCTTCAATAACAATTTTGGACGGGCAGCAGACACATCTTTTAAGGGATATTCCCTTAAAGATTAAGAACTCACAGGGCGAAAAAGGCACACCAACTTCTTCCAAACCCTTGACCATGCATTGCTTCCCCCAATAGACCAATGCGGGAATCGAGTTCTCCTAACGAGTGCAGGGGGTCCGGAACGTTTATTCTTCTCCTCTTCTCGTTCTGCATAGGGCAATCCAGCCTCCCGCGATAGTCCAATGCGTCCAGAAACCACCCATCCAAATAGGTTCTTTTGGGCTACTGGGAGGCAGTGACCTAATTGGATTTGGCCAACTGACAATAGGGTGAAGAACAGGCTGGCTCCAATTAGCAGGTCCACACCCCAGCCAGCGCTATGCCGTGAGGAATCTTCCATTTCGAAATATCAATTTTAAGGCTGGGCTGACAGTCCGCAATATGAGACACTATAACCGCCTCTAGGTTCGCACAATATGTGGTTAGTCGAGACTTCACACACACATTAACGGAGGATCCATCCGTAGCAAACTCAGTGCCGCCGAGACCGCTACACAGCTTTTGGTGCGACGAAGCTGAAGTTGACTTGCCAGCCGCTATGAGATAAGGTGAACTTGTGAACCAGAGTCCAATAACACTCTGCACGGCAGGAAGGCACCTGATCGGCCACGGATGAGGATATTGGCGGTTGGCAGAAGCACTTCAGTAGGGCGATCCTGCGTCTAGACCGTGTTGATTGACTGGGAAGGAGGGGTAGCAACAGCAACACCAGCGGCGGAACCCAAGCTTCGTAGTGGTGGGGAATTGTTAGAGCTGGGTAGCTGCCCGCAATGGTGCAACAAAGCATGATGTCGGCGATTGCACTTTGGGCAACGGGCAGCTGAACATCCGCGTGCAAAATGACCATCCTCCAAACATACAAAGCAGCGGGTCAGTCGTCGCACTTCGTCGTACCGTTGACTAAGTGGCAAGGCAATGAAGCTTGGACATGTAGGAAGCGCGTGCGTCAAAACACCACACAGAGCGCATAGAGCTGGACGGGTGTTGATAATCATGCACGATGATCGGTTATTTGAAAATCTCCCTCGGCCCACTTGGTTAGCTGGTGGATACGCAGCCAATGAAAAGTCGACGCATTCAAGAGTCCGGCACCTTTGCTTCAATAATCGTGCCATGGACTCCCAAGACGGAAGGCTGTCGCTGTTTCCGACGAGAGTGTCTTCCCACTTGGCCTTTGTGGCCGGATCCAACTTCTGAAGGACAATCTGGATGAACAAGCATCCTTGGATCTCGGCAGCTGATCCGGAACTCATGAGAGCCCGCATATGCCCATTGAACCGATCCGACAGCTCCCGCAACGTAGCAACAGAACCTGGCTCGACCACACGAAGCTGCAGGATCTCGTTGGTGTGAGACTGGAAAATTAATCGCCGATTACTAAACCGATTGCGCAATAGGTTAAGACCCACATCGTAGTTCGCGTCAGTAATTTCCAGCGATCTCACCGTCTCCACGGCTGGCTCGCGCAGCCATGAAATGAGCTACCGGAGCTTTTCCATATTTGTTAGATAAGGATGGCTGTCAATCGTCGTCTTGAAAAGGGCGAAGAAATCCGGCCAGTCAACATAGCCGCCGCTAAATGTTATCATCGGCAACGGTGGTAAGGAGGGGGCTGGCTTGTATGGCATGGGTGAGACACCGGCCTACCTTCGAGAAGTGTGGAGTGGGCAGCAATTCTCATGGAATTCAGCGAGATTCAGGTTGAGGTTGCCAAGCACGGCAACCAAGCACGGCAACCAAGCACGGCAACCTCCACCTGAATCTCGCTGAAGTTAAGCTCCTCCAACTCGTCTTGAAGCGCGGTGAACAGCTCACGCAAACGCTTCTCCACTGACTCCAGCGCCATAATGGTGCCATCCTCATTCCGCGCTGCAGCCTTCACCTTATGATGCAGCGCCTCCGTCTCCTGGCAGGTCACCTCTGCTCTTCTCCGCAGCATCCTTTCCCGGCTTGCGGCAGCAGATCCAATAATTCCACATCCAGACTCCATCCCGCAAATCTCCAGCGCGAGTGAATCAAATCGAAAACAAAGAGATGTTTGTTATTTTTTGTTTTGGTTTTCAGTTTTTCGTACCGCAGTTTTTTTAGTTTCTCGGGCAATTAAACTGATTAAACTTCGGGCGCGATCACGTCGAGGTCACGAATGTTGAGCGATCAGCGTTTTGATAGCGACCGAATTAAAGACGAGATTCAATTGTTTATATTAAAATTATTGAGCTAATTCCGCACAATAAAACAAATAGCGGCCCGTCAATAACAACTCCCAAAATACAAAAAGAAGAAGAACAGCTTTGGCGCAGAAGCTCTTCCAAAGCTCCCAAAAGCGCATGCGCTACAAAAATGACAACAAAGTGCATGCGAATCTGGGAGACAAAAGAGAAGATTAAATGCCGCTGCTTGATTGATTGGTGGCCACAATAGAATTATGAATAGAATTTCTTTAATCTATCTTTATGAACTGTTTGATTTTTATTCTTTACGTTTGAGATTGTTATGTTATCTCGTTGTCCTATACTTTCTACCTTATAGGGTCCTGTATACTAGTTTATGCCCTACTTCGTTTTTTAATAAAATTTTATCTCCTATTTCTAATTTTAAATCATTTGATCTTTTATCATAGGTTTCTTTTGGTTTTTGCTTATTTTGTTCAATCATCATTCTCGCTCTTTTATAAGCGTTTTCGAGTCTGAATTTTGATTTTTTTGCAAAGTTTTCTACGTCTTACAGTGGTGTAATATATTCACTGCTATTGAATTTAATGTTTAAGGTTGGGGTTTTACTAAACACTAGTTCATATGGACAGTATCCATGTACAACAGAGGGTGTTGTATTGAAACAATATGTAAAGTATATAAACCAAACATCCCAGTCTGTTTTATCTGACAAAAAGTATGATCTAACGTATTCGTTAAATGTTCTGTGGCTTCTTTCTATTGTCCCCAATGTTTGGTGATGATGTGCAGTTGATGTTATATTATTAATTTTGAGATATTTGCATAAATCATTAATAATTAAATTCTTATATTCAGTTCCCATGTCCGTAATGAACGTCTTCATTGGACCGTACTTTAGAATAAAAGATTCGAATATGGCTTTCGCTACTGTTTTTGCACTTTTGTCTTGTATAGGGATTGTAACGAGATATTTTGTTAAGTCGCATATTAGAGTGACTGCATTCGTTACCTTCGTCTGATTTAGGTAATGGACCGATCTTGTCCACTAATACTATATCAAACGCTTTTAATGGGGTTTCTGTTATCGTCAAAG